>NW_026734651.1:0-272829 GCF_949786415.1 Peromyscus eremicus | reverse complement strand
ACTTGTATATATTGTATATAGTTATTGTACTTTTATATATATTTTTACTTATGTTAGTTATAAGGTTTTTCTTTTTTCCTTTTTCATAAAATGGAAAAGGGGAAATATGGTGATATTTTATTTGTAGTAAAATGTTATTTTTATGTTAATAAATAAAGTTGCCCGGGGGTCAGAGCTATTAGCAAGCCATAGGAAAGCAGGGCAGTGGTGGCGTACACTTGTAATCCCAGCACTTGGTAGGCAGAGCTGGGTAAGTCTCTGTGTGTTCAGGGATACAGCCATTATTGGACACACATGTCTTTAATCTTAATCCAAAGCAAGGAAAACCTGGAGGCCTATACAGACAGGCCGTGACAAGGCAGTCATGTGGTTGGGTTTACAACCAATGAGAAGGCAGAACAGGAACACTATATAAAGACTTTAATGCAGGGGTAGTTAGTTCGCTGAGGTAGGACCACTGCAGGAGGAAGGGTATGGTTTTAGCTTTTAGCTCAGATCTCTTGGCTTTCTTCTTTGCATTGGTTCTGTGTTTCATATTTAATAAGAAGGTTGGTTATATCTACAGTTTCTGGACCTAAGAGTAAGAGTGGTTTTCTGGTAAGGAAAGTTACTGTTGTGCTCCCATTGCCAAACACAGTGCATAAAGCACTCACGTCTGTTCCCAGCAAGTACAGTAAAATGGACTGAAGAGCAGCTACTGATCTTGTCAGTTAGTTAAGAAGAGTTGAACGAGATATGGCCCGTGTGTGTAGGAAGCACTGTTTTTTTGTTCTGAGCAAGCTAACTGTTCTGGCCGTATGGAAACACAGTAGAGTAGAAGAGTACTCTTTTCTCAAAAGCAGAGTGTGTTTCTTGTAAGGCGAGCTAGTGTTTGTTTCCCATTCATAAACGGAGTTGAATTACATGCAGTTTCTGGTCCTATGATCAAGAGTTGTTTACTGTTAAGGAAAGTCACTATTGCGTTCCCATTGCCACAAACAGTACAAATAGCACTCTGTCTGTTCCCAGCAAGTACAGTGTATTGGACTGAAGAAAAGCTACTGTTCTTGTCAGTTTCCTAAGCAGAGTTTAACTACATATGGCCCGTTTGTGGAGGAAGCAAATTTCTTTTGTTCTGAGCAAGCTCACTCTTCTGGCCCTTTCAGAAACACTGTAGAGTAGAAGAGCGCTCTTTTCTCAAAACCAGAGTGTGTTTCTTGTAAGACGAGCTAGTGTTTGTTTCCCATTCATAAATGGAGATGAATAGCAGGCAGTTTCTGGTCCTATGAGCAAGAGTTGTTTTCTGGTAAGGAAAGTCACTATTGTACAACCAATGCCATACACAGTGCAAATAGCACTTGCGTCTGTTCCCAGCAAGTACAGTGTATTGGACTGAAGAGAAGCTACTGTTCTTGTGAGATTTCTAAGCAGAGTTGAACTAGATATGGCCCATGTGTGTTGGAAGCACAGTTCTTTTGTTCTGAGCAAGCTCACTGTTCTGTCCTTATAGGAAACACAATAGAGTAGAAGAGTTCTCTTTTCTGAAAAGCAGAGTGTGTTTCTTATAACGCAAGCTAGTGTTGGTTTCCCATTCATAAATGGAGTTGAATCACACACAGTTTCTGGTCCTACGAGCAAGAATTGTTTTCTGGTAAGGAAAGTCACTATTGTTTCACCATTGTCATACACAGTGCAAATATCACTCGCATCTGTTCCCAACAAGTAGAGTGTATTGGACTGAATAGAAGCTACTGTCTTGTCAATTTCCTAAGTAGAGTTGAACTAGATATAGCCCGTGTTTGTAGGAAGAACAGTCCTTTGTTCTGAGCAAACTCACTGTTCTGACCCTATGGAAACACAGTAGAGTAGAAGAGTGCTCTTTTCTCAACAGCAGAATGTGTTTTTGTAAGGCGACCTAGGGTTTGTTTCCCATTCATGAACGGAGTTGAATCACATGCAGTTTCCGGTTCTATGAGCAAGAGTTGTTTTCTGTTAAGGAAAGTCACTATTACGCTCTCATTGCTATACACAGTGCAAAGAGCACTCGCGTCAGTTCCCAGCTATTACAATGTATTGGACTGAAGTGAAGCTACTGTTCTTGTCAGTATCCTAAGCAGAGTAGAAGTAGATATGGCCTGTGTATAGGAAGCACAGTTCTTTTGTTCTGAGCAAGCTCACTGTTCTGGCCCTGTAAGAAACACAGTGGAGTAAAAGAGTGCTCTTTTCTCAAAAGCAGAGTGTGTTTCTTGTAAGGCGAGCTAGTGTTTGTTTCCCATCCATAAACGGAGTTGATTCACATGCTGTTTCTGTTCCTACGAGCAATAGTTGTTTTCTGGTAAGGAAAGTCATTATTGGTATTCCATTGCCATAAGCAGTGCAAATAGCACTCGCATCTTTTCTCAGCAAGTTCAGTGTATTGGCCTGAACAGAAGCCACTGTTCTTGTTAGTTTCCTTGGCAGAGTTGAACTAGATATTACCCGTGTTTGTTGGTAGCACAGTTCTTATGTTCTCAGCAAGCTCACTGTTCTGGCCCTATAGGAAACACAGTAGATTAGAAGAGTGCTCTTTTCTCAAAAGCAGAGTGTGTTTCTCGTAAGGGAAGCTAGTGTTTGTTTCCCATTCATAAATGGAGTTGAATCACATACAGTTTCTGGTTCTCGAGCAAGAGTTGTTTTCTGGTTAGGAATGTCACTATTGTGCTCCCATTGCCATAATCAGTACAAATAGCACTCGCATCTGTTCCAAGCAAGTACAGTGTATTGGATTGAAGAGAAGCTTCTGTTCTTGTCAGTTTAATAAGCAGAGTTTAAGTAGATATGGCCCGTGTGTGTAGGAAGCAAAGTTCTTTTGTTCTGAGCAAGCAAACTGTTCTGGCCCTATAGGAAACACAGTAGAAAAGAAGAGCGGACTTTTCTAAAAAGCAGAGTATGTTTCTTGTAAGGTGAGCTAGGGTTTGCTTCCCATTCATAAATGAAGTTAAATCACATGCAGTTTCTTGACCTACAAGCAAGAGTTTTTTTTTCTGATAAGCAAAGTCACTATTGTGCTCCCATTGCCAAACTAGGTGCAAATAGCACTCGCGTCTGTTTCCAGTAAGCACAGTGTATTAGACTGAAGAGAAGCTACTGTTCATGTCAGTTTACTAAGCAGCGTTGAACTAGATGTCGCCCGTGTTTAGGAAGCACATTTCTTTTGTTCTGAGCAAGCTCACTGTTCTGCCCCTATAGGAAACACAGTAGAGTAGAAGAGTGCTCTTTTCTCAAAAGAAGAGTATATTTCTTGTAAGGCGAGCTAGTGTTTGTTTCCCATTTATACACGGAGTTGAATCACATGCAGTTTCTGATTCTATGAGGAAGAGTTGTTTTCTGGTGAGGAAGGTCACTATTGCGCTCCAATTGACATACTCAGCGCAAATAGCCCTCGCGTCTGTTCCCAGCAAGTAAAGTGTATTGGACTGAAGAGAACTACAGTTCTTGTCAGTTCCCTAAGTAGAATTGAACTAGATATGGCTCGTGTGTGTAGGAAGCACAGTTCTTTTGTTCTGAGCAAGCTCACTCTTCTGGCCCTGTAGGAAACACAGTAGAGTAGAAGAGTGCTCTTTTCTCAAAAGCAGAGTGTGTTCTTCTAAGGCGAGTTAATGTTTGTTTCCCATTCATAAACGGAGTTGAATCACATGCAGTTTCTCCTCGTATGATCAAGTGTTGTTTGCTGGAAAGGAAAGTCACTATTGTGTTCCCATTGCCATACATAGTACAAATAGCAATCTTGTCTGTTCCCAGCAAGTACAGTGTATTGTCCTGAAGAGAAGCTACTATTCTTGTTAGTTTCCTAAGCAAAGTTGAACAAGATATTACCCGTGTTTGTAGGAAGCACAGTTTTTTGTTCTCAGCAAGCTCACTTTTCTGGCCCTATAGGAATCACAGTAGAGTAGAAGAGTTCTCTTTTATCAAGAGCAGAGTGTGTTTCTTGTAAGGCGAGCTAGTGTTTCTTTCCCATTGATAAACGTAGATGAATCACATGCTGTTTCTGTTCCTACGAGCAATAGTTGTTTTCTGGTAAGGAAAGTCACTATTGGTATCCCATTGCCATAAGCAGTGCAAATAGCACCCGCATCTTTTCTCAGCAAGTTCAGTGTGTTGGCCTGAACAGAAGCCACTGTTCTTGTTAGTTTTCTTGGCAGAGTTGAACTAGATGTTACCCGTTTTTGTTGGAAGCACATTTCTTATGTTCTCAGCAAGCTCACTCTTCAGGCCCTATAGGAAACACATTAGAGTAGAAGAGTGCTCTTTTCTCAAAAGCAGAGTGTGTTTCTCGTAAGGGAAGCTAGTGTTTGTTTCCCATTCATAAATGGAGTTGAATCACATACAGTTTCTGGTTCTCGAGCAAGAGTTGTTTTCTGGTTAGGAATGTCACTATTGTGCTCCCATTGCCATAATCAGTACAAATAGCACTCGCATCTGTTCCAAGCAAGTACAGTGTATTGGATTGAAGAGAAGCTTCTGTTCTTGTCAGTTTCCTAAGCAGAGTTCAAGTAGATATGGCCCGTGTGTGTAGGAAGCAAAGTTCTTTTGTTCTGAGCAAGCAAACTGTTCTGGCCCTATAGGAAACACAGTAGAAAAGAAGAGCGGACTTTTCTAAAAAGCAGAGTATGTTTCTTGTAAGGTGAGCTAGGGTTTGCTTCCCATTCATAAATGAAGTTAAATCACATGCAGTTTCTTGACCTACAAGCAAGAGTTTTTTTTTCTGATAAGCAAAGTCACTTTTGTGCTTTCACTGCCCTACACAGTGCAAATAGCACTCGCATCTGTTTCCAGTAAGTACAGTACATTGGACTGAAGATAAGCTACTCTTCTGGTCTGTTTCCTTAGCAGAGTTAAACTAGATATGGCCCGTGTGTAGGAAACACAGTTCTTTTGTTCTGAGTAAGCTCACTCTTTTGGGCCTATAGAAAACACAGTAGAGTAGCAGAGTGCTCTTTTCTCAATAGCAGAGTGTGTTTTTTGTAAGGCGAGCTAGTGTTTGTTTAACATTCATAAACGGTGTTGAATCAAATGCAGTTTCTGGTCCTATGAGCAAGAGTTTTTTTCTGGTAAGGAAAGTCACTATTGTGCTCCAATTGACATACTCAGTGCAAATAGCCCTCGCGTCTGTTCCCAGCAAGTAAAGTGTATTGGACTGAAGAGAACTACAGTTCTTGTCAGTTCCCTAAGTAGAATTGAACTAGATATGGCTCGTGTGTGTAGGAAGCACAGTTCTTTTGTTCTGAGCAAGCTCACTCTTCTGGCCCTGTAGGAAACACAGTAGAGTAGAAGAGTGCTCTTTTCTCAAAAGCAGAGTGTGTTCTTCTAAGGCGAGTTAATGTTTGTTTCCCGTTCATAAACGGAGTTGAATCACATGCAGTTTCTCCTCGTATGATCAAGTGTTGTTTGCTGGAAAGGAAAGTCACTATTGTGTTCCCATTGCCATACATAGTACAAATAGCAATCTTGTCTGTTCCCAGCAAGTACAGTGTATTGTCCTGAAGAGAAGCTACTATTCTTGTTAGTTTCCTAAGCAGAGTTGAACAAGATATTACCCGTGTTTGTAGGAAGCACAGTTTTTTGTTCTCAGCAAGCTCACTTTTCTGGCCCTATAGGAATCACAGTAGAGTAGAAGAGTTCTCTTTTATCAAGAGCAGAGTGTGTTTCTTGTAAGGCGAGCTAGTGTTTCTTTCCCATTGATAAACGTAGATGAATCACATGCTGTTTCTGTTCCTACGAGCAATAGTTGTTTTCTGGTAAGGAAAGTCACTATTGGTATACCATTGCCATAAGCAGTGCAAATAGCACCCACATCTTTTCTCAGCAAGTTCAGTGTGTTGGCCTGAACAGAAGCCACTGTTCTTGTTAGTTTTCTTGGCAGAGTTGAACTAGATATTACCCGTTTTTGTTGGAAGCACATTTCTTATGTTCTCAGCAAGCTCACTCTTCAGGCCCTATAGGAAACACATTAGAGTAGAAGAGTGCTCTTTTCTCAAAAGCAGAGTGTGTTTCTCGTAAGGGAATCTAGTGTTTTTTTCCCATTCATAAATAGAGTTGAATCACATGCAGTTTCTCCTCGTATGATCAAGTGTTGTTTGCTGGAAAGGAAAGTCACTATTGTGTTCCCATTGCCATACATAGTACAAATAGCAATCTTGTCTGTTCCCAGCAAGTACAGTGTATTGTCCTGAAGAGAAGCTACTATTCTTGTTAGTTTCCCAAGCAGAGTTGAACAAGATATTACCCGTGTTTGTAGGAAGCACAGTTTTTTGTTCTCAGCAAGCTCACTTTTCTGGCCCTATAGGAATCACAGTAGAGTAGAAGAGTTCTCTTTTATCAAGAGCAGAGTGTGTTTCTTGTAAGGCGAGCTAGTGTTTCTTTCCCATTGATAAACGTAGATGAATCACATGCTGTTTCTGTTCCTACGAGCAATAGTTGTTTTCTGGTAAGGAAAGTCACTATTGGTATACCATTGCCATAAGCAGTGCAAATAGCACCCACATCTTTTCTCAGCAAGTTCAGTGTGTTGGCCTGAACAGAAGCCACTGTTCTTGTTAGTTTTCTTGGCAGAGTTGAACTAGATATTACCCGTTTTTGTTGGAAGCACATTTCTTATGTTCTCAGCAAGCTCACTCTTCAGGCCCTATAGGAAACACATTAGAGTAGAAGAGTGCTCTTTTCTCAAAAGCAGAGTGTGTTTCTCGTAAGGGAATCTAGTGTTTTTTTCCCATTCATAAATAGAGTTGAATCACATGCAGTTTCTGGTCCTACGAGCAAGAGTTGTTTACTGGTAATGAAAGTCACTATTATGCTCCCATTGCCATATACAGTGCAAATAGCACTCGCGTATGTTCCCAGCAAGTACATTGTATTGGACTCAAGAAAAGCTACTGTTCTTGTCAGTTACTTAAGCAGAGTTTAACTAGATATGGTCCGTGTGTATGAAGCACAGTTCGTTTGTTCTGAGCAAGCTCAGTGTTCTAGCCCTGTGGAAACACCATAGAGGAGAAGAGTGCTCTTTTCTCAAAAGCAGAGTGTGTTTCTTGTTCGGCGAGCTAGTGTTTGTTTTCCGTTCAAAAAACGGAGTTGATTCAAATGCAGTTTCTCTTTCTATGAGCTAGAGTTGTTTTTTGGTAAGCAAAGTTACTATTGGGATCCCATTGCCATATACAGTGCAAATTGCTCTTGCGTCTGTTCGGCTACTACAGTGATTTGAACTGAAGAGAACCTAATGTTCTTGTTAGTTTTCTAAGAAGATTTGTACATGTATATAGCCCGTGTGTTTAGGAAGCACAATTCTTTTATTCTGAGCAAGCTCAAAGTTCGTACCCTTTAGGAAACACAGTAGAGTAGAAGAGTGCTCTTTTCTCAAAAGCAGAGTGTGTTTCTTGTAAAGCGAGCTAGTTCTTCTTTCCCATTCACAAATGGAGTTGAATCTCATGCAGTTTCTGGTCCTACTCACAAGAGTTGCTTTTTGGTAAGGAAAGTCACTGTTGTGTTCCCATTGCCATGCAAAGTTCAAATAGCACTGGCATCTGTTCCCAGCAATTACACTGTATGGACTGAAGAGAAGCAACTGTTCTTGTCAGTTTCCAAAGTAGAGTTGAACTGTATATGGCCCTTGTGTGTAGGAAGCACATTTTTTTTGTTGTGTTCAACACACAGTTCAGGCCCAATAGGAAACACAATAGAGTAGAAGAATGCTCTTTTCTCAAAAGCAGAGTGTGTTACTTGAAAGGTGAGCTAGTGTTTGTTTCCCATTCATAAACTGAGTTGAATAACATGCAGTTTCTGGTCCTATGAGCAACAGTTGTTTTGTGGTAAGGAAAGTCACTATTGTAATCCCATTGCCGTACACAGTGCAAATAGCATTCCTGTCTGTTCCCAGCATGTACAGTGTATTGGACTGAAAAGAAGTTACTGTTCTTGTCAGTTTCCTAAGCAGAGTTGAACTATATATGGTCCATGTGTAGGAAGCACAGTTCTTTTGATCTGATCAACCTCACAGTACTGGCCCTATGGAAAAACAGTACAGTAGAAGAGTGCTCTTTTCTCAAAAGCAGAATGTGTTTCTTATAAGGCGAGCTAGTATTTGTTTCCCAATGATAAACGGAGTTGAATCACATGCAGATTCTGGTGGCGAGCAAGAGTTGTTTTCTGGTAAGGAAAGTCACTATTGTGCTCCCATAGCAAATCACAGTGCAAATAGCATTTGAGTCTGTTCCCAGCAAGTACAGTGTATTGGACTGAAGAGAAGATACTGTTCTTGTCAGTTTCCTATGCAGAGTTGAACTAGATATGATGCGTGTGTATAGGACGCACAGTTCTTTTGTCATGAGCAAGCTCACTCTTCAGGCCCTAATAGGAAAAACAGTAGAGTAGAATAGTGCTCTTAAGTATAAAGCAGAGTGTATTTCTTGTAAGGTGAGCTAGTGTTTTTTTCCCATTTAAATGTAGTTGAATCTTATTCAGTTTCTGGTCCTACTAGCAAGAGTTTTTTTCTGGTAAGGAAAGTCACTATTGTGCTCACACCTCCATATACAGTGCAAATAGCATTCCCGTCTTTTCCCACCAAGTACAGAGTATTGGACTGAAGAGAAGATTCTGTTCTTGTCAGGTTCCTAATCAGAGTTGAAGTAGATATGGCTCGTGTGTGTATGACGCACATTTCTTTAGTTCTGAGCATACTAACTGTTCTGGCCCTATAGGAAACACAGTAGCGTAGAATAGTGCTCTTTCCTCAAAAGCAGAGTGTGTTTCTTGTAAGGCGAGCTAGTATTTGTTTCCCATTTAAACGGAGTTGAATCACATGCAGTTTCTGGTCCTACAAGCAAGTATTTTTTCCTGATAAGGAAAGTCACTATTTTGCTCCCATCTCCATACACAGTGTAATTAGCACTCGCGTTTGTTCCCAGGAAGTACAGTGTATTGGACTGAAGAAGATACACTGTTCTTGTGAGTTTCTTATGCAGAGTTGAACTAGATATGGTCCGTGTGTGTAGGAAGCATAGTTCTTTAGCTCTGAGCAAGCTCACTGTCCTAGCCCTAAAGGAAACACAGTGGAGTATAAGAGTGTTCTTTTCTCAAAAGCAGAGTGTGTTTCTTTTAAGAAGAGCTAGTGTTTGTTTCCCATTGATAAACGGAGTTGAATCCCCTGCAGCTTCTCTTCCTAGGAACAAGAGTTGTTTTCGGGTAAGGAAAGTCACTATTTCTCTCCCATTGCCATAGACAGTGCAAATCACACTGGCGTCTGTTCCCTGAAAGTACAGTGTATTAGATTGAAGAGAAGCTACTCTTCTTGTCAGTTTCCTAAGCAGAGTTGAAGTAGATATGTCCTGTTAGTGTATTAAGCACAGTTCTTTTGTTCTGAGCAAGCTCCCTCTTGTGACCCTATAGGAAACAGTGTAGAGAAGAAGAGTGCTCTTTTTTAAAAAGCAGTGTGTGTTTCTTGTAAGGCGTGCTAGTGTTTGTTTCTCATTCACAAACGGAGTTGAATCACATGTAGTTTCTGGTCCTACGAGCAAGAGATGTTTTGTGGTAAGTAAAGTCACTATTGCGCTCCCATAACCATACACAGTGCAAATAGCACTCGAGTCTTTTAACACCAAGTTCAGTGTATTGGACTGAAAAGAAGCTACTGTTCTTGTCAGTTTTCTAGGCAGAGTTGAACTGTATATGGCTCATGTGTGTAGGAAGTACAGTTCTTTTGTTCTGAGCAAGCTCACTTTTCTGGCACTTTAGGAAACACACTAGAGTAGAAGAGTGCTCTTTTGTAAAAAGCAGAGTGTGTTTCTGGTAAGGCCAGCTAGTTTTTGTTTCTCATTTACAAACGGAGTTGAATCACATGCAGTTTCTGGTCATACGAGCAAGAGTTGTCTTCTGGTAAGAAAGTCGTTATTGTGCTCTCATTGCCATACATCTTGCAAATATCACTTGCGTCTGTTCCCAGCAAGAACAGTGTATTGGACTGAAGAAAAGCTTCTGTTCTTGTCAGTTTCCTAAGCAGAGTTGAACTAGATATGGCCTGTGTGTAGGAAGCACAGTTCTATTGTTCTGAGCAAGCTCACATTTCTGGCGTATGGAAACACAGAAGAGTAGAAGAGTGCTCTTTTCTCAAAAGCAGAGTGTGTTTCTTTTAAGGTGAGCTAGTATTTCCTTCCTATTCATAAACAGATTTCAATCACATGCAGTTTCTGCTCCTACAAGCAAAAGTGGTTTTCTGTAAGGAAAGTCTCTATTGTGCTCCCAATGCCATACACAATACAGAGAGCACTCGCATCTGTTCTCAGCAAGTACAGTGTATGGGATTGAAGAGAAGCTACTGTTCTTTTCAATTTCCTAAGTGAAGTTGAACTAGATATGGCCTGTGTGTGTAGGAATCACAATTCTTTTGTTCTGAGCAAGTTCACTGTTCTGGCCTTATAGGAAACACAGTAGAGTAGAATAGTGCTCTTTTCTCAAAGCAGAGAATGTTTCTTGTAAGGCGAGCTAGTGTTTTTTTTTCCCATTTAAATGGAGTTGAATCACATGCAGTTTCTGGTCCTACTAGCAAGAGTTTTTTCCTGGTAAGGAAAGTCACTATTGTGCTCACACCTCCATACACTGTGCAAATAGTACTCACCTCTGTTCGCAGCAAGTACAGAGTATTGGACTGAAGAAAAGCTTCTGCTCTTGTCAGGTTCCTAATCACAGTTGAAGTAGATATGGCCTGTGTGTGTAGGAAGCACAGTTCTTTGTTCTGAGCAAGCTTACTGTTCTGGCCCTATGGAAACACGGTAGAGTAGAAGAGTGCTCTTTTCTCAAAAGCAGAGTGTGTTTCTTGTAAGGCAAGCTAGTGTTTGTTTCCTATTCATAAACGGAGTTTAATCACATGCAGTTTCTAATCCTATGCGTAAGATTTATTTTCTAGTAAGGAAAGTCACTATTGTGCTCCCATTGCTATATACCTTGCAAATAGCACTCACGTCTCTTTCTAGCAAGTACAGTGTATTGGACTGAATAGAAGCTACTGTTCTTGTCACTTTCCTAAGCAGAGATGAATTAGATATGGCCCATGTGTAGGAAGCACAGTTCTTTTGTGCTCTGCAGGCTCAATTTTCTAGCCCTATAGGAAACACAGTAAAGTAGAAGAGTGATCTTTTATCTAAAGCAGAGTATGTTTCTTGTAAGGCGAGCTTGTGTTTGTTTCCCATTCTTAAACGGAGTTGAATCACATGCAGTTTCTAGTCCTTCGAACAAGAGTTGTCTTCTGCTAAGAAAAGTCACTGTTGCACTCCAATTGCCATACACATTGCAAATAGCACTCGCGCATGCACACACAAGTTCAGTGTATTGGACTGAAGGGAAGCTATTCTTCTTTTCAGTATTTTAAGGACAGTTGAACTATATATGGCCGTGTGTGTAGAAAGCACAGTTCTTTGTTCTGAGCAAGCTCACTTTTCTGGCCCTCTAGGAATCACAGTAGAGTAGATGAGTGCTCTTTTCTCAAAATCAGAGTGTGTTTCTAGTAAGGCGATCTAATGTTTGTTTCCCATTCATAAACGGAGTTGAATCACATGCAGTTTCTGGTCCTATGAGCTAGAGGTGTTTTCTGGTAAGGAAAGTCACTATTGAGCTCCCATTTTCATACACAGTGCAAAAAGCACTCACATCTGGTCCCTGCCAGTACAATGTATTGGCCTGAAGAGAATATACTGTTCTTGTTAGTTTCCTAAGCAGAGTTGAACTAGATATTACCCGTGTTTGTAGAGAGCACAGTTTGTTTTGTTCTCAGCAAGCACACTTTTCTGGCCCTATATAAAAAACAGTAGAGTAGAAGACTGCTCTTTTCTAAAGAGCAGAGTGTGTTTCTTATAAGGCGAGCTAGTATTTGTTTCCCATTCATAAACGTTGTTGAATCACATGCAGTTTCTGGTCCTACAAGCAAGAGTTGTTTTCTGGAAAGAAGAGTCACTATTGCACTACTATTGCAATACACTGTACAAAGAGCACACGCATCTGTTCCCAGCAAGTACAGTGTATTGGACTGAAGAGAACTACAGTTCTTGTCAGTTTCCTAAGCAGAGTTGAACTAGATATGGCTCGTGTGTGTAAGAGGCACAGTTCTTTTGTTCTGAGCAAGGTCACGGTTCTGGCCCTGTAGGAAACACAGTAGAGTAGAAGAGTGCTCTTTTCTCGAAAGCAAAGTGTGTTATTGTAAGGAGAGCGAGTGTTTGTTTATCATTCATAAACGCAGTTGAATCACATGCTATTTCTGGTCCTATTCACAAGGGTTGTTTTCTGGTAACGAAATTCACTATTATGTTCCCATTGCCATATACAGTGCAAATAGCACTCATGTCTGTTCCCAGCAAGTACAGTGTATTGGACTGAAGTAAAGCTACTTTTCTTGACAGTTTCTTAAGCAGAGTTGAACTAGATATGGTCCGTGTGTGTAGGAAGCACAGTTCTTTAGGTCTGAGTAAGCTCACTGTTCTAGCCCTGTGGAAACATAGTAGAGTAGAAGAGTGCTCTTTTCTCAAAAGCAGGGTGTGTTTCTTGTAAGGCGAGCTAGTGTTGGTTTACCATTCATAAATGGAGTTGAATCACATGCAGTTTCTGTCCTATGGGCAAGAGTTGTTTTCTGGTAAGGAAAGACACTATTTTGCCCCCAATGCCATATACAAGGCAAATTACAACTCGCATCTGTTCCCAGCAAGTACAGTGTATTGTAGTGCAGAGCTACTGTTCTTTTGAGTTTCTTAAGCAGAGTTGAACTAGATAAGGTCCATGTGTGTAGAAAGCACAGGTCTTTTGTTCTGAGCAAGCTCACTGTTTTGGCCCTGTGGAAACACAGTAGAGTAGAAGAGTGCTCTTTTCTCAAAAGCAGAGTGTTTCTTGTAAGGAGAGCTAGTATTTGTTTCCCATTGATAAATGTTGTTGAATCACATGCAGTTTCTGGTCCTACTAGCAAGAGTTGCTTTCTGGTAAGGAAAGTAACTATTGCGCTCCCATTGCCATACACAGTGCAAATAGCACTCCTGTGTGTTTACAGCAAGTACTGTGTATTCGACTGAAAGGAAGCTACTGTTCTTGTCAGTTTCCTAAGCAGAGTTGACCTAGATATGGCCCGTGTGTGTAGGAAGCACAAATCTAATGTTCTGAGCAACCTCACTGTTCTGGCCCTATAGAAACACAGTAAAGTAGAAGAGTTCTCTTTTCTCAAAAGAAGAGTGTGTTTCTGGTAATGCGAGCGAGCTAGTGTTTGTTTTCCATTCATAGATGTAGTTGAATCACGTGCAGTTTCTGGTCCTACGAGCAAGAGTTGTTTTCTGGTAAGGAAAGTCACTATATGCCCCCATTGCCTTATACAGTGCAAATTGTAACTCGCGTCTGTTCCCAGCAAGTAGAGTGTATTGGACTGAAGAGGAGCTATAGTTCTTGTCAGTTTATTAAGCAGAGTTGAAATAGATATGGTCCATGTGTGTAGAAAGCACAGGTCTTTTGTTCTGAGCAAGCTCATTGTTCTGGCCCTGTGGAAACACTGTACAGTAGAAGAATGCTCTTTTCTCAAAAGCACAGTGTGCTTCTTTTAAGGCAAGCTAGTGTTTGTTTCCCATTGACAAACGGAGTTGAATCACATGCAGTTTCTGGTCCTGTGAGCAAGAGTTGTTTTCAGGTAAGGAAAGTTACTATTATGCTCCCATTGCCATATGCAGTGCAAATAACACATGCGTCTGTTCCTAACAAGTACAGTGTCTTGGACTGAAGGGAAGCTACTATTCCAGTCAGTTTCCTTTGATGCATTGAACTAGATATGGTCCGTGTGTGTAGGAAGCACAGTTCTTTTGTTCTGAGCAAGCTCACTGTTCGGACCCCATAGGAAACACAGTAGAGTAGAAGAGTGCTCTTTTCTCAAAAGCAGAGTGTGTTTCTTGTAAGGCGAGCTAGCGTTTGTTTCCCAGTCCTACATGGAGTTGAATCACATGCAGTTTCTGGTCCTACGAGCAAGAGTTGTTTTCTGGTAAGAAGAGTCACTATTGTGTTCCCATTGCCATGCACAGTACAAATAGCACTGTTGTCTGTTCCCAGCAAGTACAGTGTATTGGACTGAAGAGGAGCTACTGTTCTTGTCAGTTTCCTAAGCAGAGTTGAACTAGATATGGCCCGTGTGTGTAGGAAGCACAGTTCTTTTGTTCTCAGCAAGCTCACTTTTCTGTCCCAATAGGAAACACAGTAGAGTAGAAGTGTGCTTTTTTCACAAAAGCAGAGTAAATTTCTTATAATGCGAGCTAGTGTTTGTTCCCATTCATAAACCGAGTTGAATCACATGCAGATTCTGGTCATATTAACAAGAGTTTTTTTCTGTTAACGAAAGTCACTGTTGTGCTCCCATTGCCATAAAAAGTGCAAATAGCACTCGCGTCTGTTCCCAGCAGGTACATTGTATTGTTCTGAAGAGAACTACAGTTCTTGTCAGTTTCCTAAACAGAGTTGAACTAGATATGGCATGTTTGTGTAGGAAGCATAGTTCTTTTGTTTTGTACAAGCTCACTGTTCTGGCCCTATAGGAAACACAGTAGAGTAGAAGAGTGCTCTTTTCTCAAAACAGAGTGTGTTACTTGTAAGGCTAGCTAGTGTTGGTTTCCCATTCATAAATGTAGTTGAATCACATGCAGTTTCTTTTCCTACGAGTAAGAGTTGTTTTCTGGTGAGGAAAATCACTATTGTGCTCCCATTACCATAGAAAGTGCAAATAGCACTCGCGTCTGTTTCCAGCAAGTAGAGTGTTTTGAACTGAAGAGAACCTATTGTACTTGTCAGTTTCTTAAGCAGATTTGAACATTCTATAGCCCGTGTGTTTAGGAAGCACAGTTCCTTTTTTGAGCATGCTCATAGTTCATGCCATTTAGGAAACACAGTAGAGTAGAAGAGTGATCTTTTCTCAAAAGCAGAGTGTGTATTTTGTAAGGCGAGCTAGTGTTTGTTTCACATTCACAAACGGAGTTGAATCACTTGCAGTTTCTGGTCTACGAGCAAGAGTTGTTTTCTGGTAAGAAAAATCACTATTGCACTTCTATTGCCATATATAGTGCAAATAGCACTAGAGTCTTTTCCCAGCAAGTAGAGTGTATTGGACTGAAGAGATGCTACTGTTCTTGTCAATTTCCTAAGCAGAGTTGAAATAGATATGACTGGTGTGTACAAAGCACAGTTCTTTTGTTCTGAGCAAGCTCACTGTTCTGGCCCTATAAGAAACACAGTGAGGTAGAAGAGTGTTCTTTTTTCAAAAGCAGAGTGTGCTTCTTGTAAGGCGAGGTAGTATTTGTTTCCCATTCATAAACGAATTTCAATCACATGCAATTTCCAGTCCTATGAGCAAGAGTTGTTTTCTGGTAAGGAAACTCACTACTGTGTTTCCCTTACCATACACAGTGCAAATAGCACTCACCTCTGTTCCCAGAAAGTACCGTGTATTGGACTGAAGATGAGCTACTGTTCTCGTCAGTTTCCTAAGCAGAGTTGAACTAGATATGGCCCATGTGTTTAGGAAGCACAAATCTTTTGTTCTGAGCAAGCTCACTCTTTTGGGCCTATAGGAAACAATGTAGAGTAGAAGAGTGCTCTTTTCTCAAAAGCAGATTGTGTTTCTTGTAAGACGAGTTTGTGTTTGTTTCCCAATAATAAGCGGAGTTGAGTCACATGCAGATTCTGCATCTATGAGCAAGAGTTGTTTTCTGGTAAGGAAAGTCACTACTGTGGACCCATTGCCATACACAGTGCAAACAGCTCTCGCCTCTGTTCCCAGAGAGTACAGTGTATTGGACTGAAGAGACGTTACTGTTCTTTTCACTTTCCTAAGCAGAGTTGATCTAGATATGTCCCATGTGTAGGAAGCACAATTATTTTGTTCTGAGCAAGCTCACTCTTGTGGCCCTTGAGGAAACAGTGTAGAGTACAAGAGTGCTCTTTTGTAAAAAGTAGAGATTGTTTTTTATAAGGCGGTAGTGTTTGTTTCTCATTCACAAATGAGTTGAATCACATGAAGTTTCTGGTCCTACGAACAACAGTTGTTTTCTGGTAAGGAAAGTCACTATTGCGATCCCATTGCCATACACAGTTCAATAGCACTCACGTCTTTTCCCAGGAATTACAGTGTATTGGACTGAAAAGAAGCTACTCTTCTTGTCAGTTTTCTAGGCAGAGTTCAACTGTATATGGCTCGTGTGTATAGGAAGCACAGTTCTTTTGTTCTGAGCAAGCTCACTCTTCTGGCTCTATAGAAAACACAGTAGAGTAGAAGAGTGCTCTTTTGTAAGAAGCAGAGTGTGTTTCTGGTAAGGCCAGCTACTTTTTGTTTCTCATTCACAAACGGAGTTGAATAACATGCTGTTTATGGTCCTTTGAGCAAGAGTTGTTTTCTAGTAAGGAAAGTCACTGTTGTGCTCCCATTGCCATACACCGTGCAAATATCACTTGCGTCTGTTCCTAGCAAGTACAGTGTATTGGACTGAAGAGAAGTTCTGTTCTTGTCAGTTTCCTAAGCAGAGTTGAAGTAGATATGGCCCGTGTGTAGGAAGCACAGTTCTTTTGTTCTGAGCAAGCTCAAATTTCTGGTGTATGGAAACACTGAGGAGTAGAAGAGTGCTCTTTTCTCAAAAGTAGAGTGTGTTTCTTTTAAGGCGAGCTAGTATTTCTTTGTGATTCATAAACCGACTTCAATCACATGCAGTTTCTGGTCCTACAAGCAAGAGAGGTTTTCTGGTAAGGAAAGTCACTATTGTGCTCCCAATGCCATACTCAATACAAAGATCACTCTCATCTGTTCCAAACAAGTACAGTGTATTGGATTGAAAAGAAGCTACTGTTCTTGTCAGTTTCTAAGCAGAGTTGAACTAGATATGGCCCGTGGGTGTTGGAAGCACAGTTCTTTTGTTCTGAGCAAGCTCACTGTTCTGACCCTATGTGAAACAAAGTAGAGTAGAAAAGTGCTCTTTTCTCAAAGTAGATTGTGTTTCTTGTAAGGCAAGCTAGTGTTTGTTTCCCATTCATAAACGGAGTTGAATCACATGCAGATTTTGGTCCTATGAGCAAGAGTTGTTTTCTGGTATTGTGTTCCCTTTGCAATACAAAGTACAAATAACATTCGAGTCTGTTCCCAGTAAGTACAGTGTATTGGACTGAAGAGAAGCTACTGTTCTTGTCAGTTGCCTATGCAGAGTTGAACTAGATATGGCCCATGTGTGTAGGAAGCACAGTTCTTTTGTTCTGAGCAAGCACACTCTTCGGGCCCTTAGGGGAAAAACAGTAGAGTAGAATAGTGCTCTTTTGTAAAAAGCAGAGTATGTTACTTGTAAGGCGAGTAGTGTTTTTTTCCCATTTAAATGGAGTTGAATCTCATGCAGATTTGGGTCCTATGAACAAGAGTTTTTTTCTGGTAAGGAAAGTCACTATTGTGCTCCCAATGCCATACTCAATACAAAGAGCACTCTCATCTGTTCCAAACAAGTGCAGTGTATTGGATTGAAAAGAAGCTACTGTTCTTGTCAGTTTCTAAGCAGAGTTGAACTAGATATGGCCCGTGTGTGTTGGAAGCACAGTTCTTTTGTTCTGAGCAAGCTCACTGTTCTGACACTATAGGAAACACAGTAGAGTAGAAGAGTGGTCTTTTCTCAAAAGCAGAGTGTGTTTCTTGTAAGGCAAGCTACAGTTTGTTTCCCATTCATAAACGGAGTTGAATCACATGCAGATTTTGGTCCTATGAGCAAGAGTTGTTTTCTGGTAAGTATGTCACTATTGAGCTCCCTTTGCTATACACAGTGCAAATAACATTCGAGTCTGTTCCAAGCAAGTACAGTGTATTGGACTGAAGAGAAGCTACTGTTCTTGTCAGTTGCCTATGCAGATTTGAACTAGATATGGCCCTTGTGTGTAGGAAGCACAGTTCTTTTGTTCTGAGCAAGCTCACTCTTCGGGCCCTTAGGGGAAAAACAGTAGAGTAGAATAGTGCTCTTTTGTAAAAAGCAGAGTGTGTTACTTGTAAGGCGAGCTAGTGTTTTTTTCCCATTTAAATGGAGTTGAATCTCATGCAGTTTGTGGTCCTATTAGCAAGAGTTTTTTTCTGGTAAGGAAAATCACTATTGTGCTCACAACTCCATACACAGTGCAAATAGCACTCGCATCTGTTCCCACCAAGTACAGAGTATTGGACTGAAGAGAAGCTTCTGTTCTTGTCAGGTCCCTAATCAGAGTTGGAATAGATATGGCTCGTGAGTGTATGAGGCACAGTTCTTTAGTTCTGAGCAAGCTCACTGTTCTGGCCCTATAGGAAACACAGTAGAGTCGATGAGTGCTCTTTTCTCAAAAGCAGAATGTGTTCTTGTAAGGTGAGCTAGTGTTTGTTTCCCATTCATAAACGGAGTTGAATCACATACAGTTTCTGGTCCTCCGAGCAAGAGTTGTTTTCTGGTAAGGAAAGTCACTATTGCCCTCCCATTGCCATACACAGAGGAAATAGCACTCGTGTCTGTTCCCACCAAGTACAGAGCATTGAATTGAAGAGAAGCTACTGTTATTGTCAGTTTTCTAAGCCGAGTTGAACTGAATATGTCCCGTGTGTAGCAAGCACAGTTCTTTTGTTCTGAGCAAGCTAATTGTTCAGGTCCTATGGAAACACAGCAGAGTAGAAGATTGCACTTTTCTCAAAAGCAGATTGTTTCTTATAAGGCGACCTAGTGTTTGTTTCCCATACATAAATGGAGTTGAATCACAAGCAGTTTCTGGTCCTACAAGCAAGAGTTGTTTTCTGGTAAGGAATGTCATTATAGCACTCCCATTGTCATACACTGTGCAAATAGCACTCACGTCTGTTCCTAACAAATACAGTGTATTGGACTGAAGAGAAGTGACAGCTCTTGTCAGTTTCCTAAGCAGAGTTGAATTAGATATGGTTTGTGTGTGTAGGAAGCACAGTTCTATGTTCGGAGCAAGCTAACTGTTCTGGCCCTATGGAAAAACAGTAGAACAGAAGAGTGCTCTTTTCTCATAAGCAGAATGTGTTTCTTGTAAGGCAAGCTAGTGTTTGTTTCTCCTTCATAAACGGAGTTGAATCACATGAGGTTTCTGGTCCTACAAGCAAGTGTTTTTTCTTGCTAAGGAAAGTCACTATTTTGCTCCTACATCCATACACAGTGCAAATAGCACTCGCATTTGTTCCCAGCTAGTACAGTGTATTGGATTGAAGAGGAGCTACTGGTCTTGTGAGTTTCCTAAGCGGAGTTGAAGTAGATATGCCCCATGTGTGTAAGAAGCACAGTTCTTTTTTTCTGAGCAAGCTCACAGTTCTGGCCCTACAGGAAACATAGTAGAGTAGAAGAGCGCTCTTTTCTCAAAAGCAGAGTGTGTTTCTTCTAAGGTGAGCTAGTGTTTGTTTCCCATTCATAAACGGAGTTGAATCACATGGAGTTTTTGGTTCTATGATCAAGAGTTGTTTTCTGGTAAGGAAAATCACTCTTGTGCTCCCATTGCCATACATAATGCAAATAGCTCAAGCGTCTATTCACAGCAAGTACAGTGTATTGGATTGATGAGAAGCTACTGTTCTTGTCAGTTTCCTAAGTAGAGTTAAACTAGATATGGCCAGTTTGTGTAGGAAGCACAGTTCTTTTGTTTGGAGCAAGCTCACTCTTCTGGCCCTATAGGACACACAGTAGAGTAGAAAAGTGCTCTTTTGTAAAAAGCAGAGGGGGTTTCTTGTAAGGCGAGCTAGTGTTCCTTTCTCATTCATAAATGGAGTTGAAACACATGCACATTCTGGTCCTATGAGCAAGAGCTGTTTTCTGTAAAAAAAAGTCACTATTGCGTTCCCATTGCAATACACCGTACAAATAACACTCACGTCGGTTCCCAGCAAGTACACTGTATTGGACTGAAGAGAAGCTTCTGTTCTTGTCAGTTTCTTAAGCAGAGTTGAACTAGATATGGCTCTTGTGTGTAGGAAGTACAGTTGTTTTGTTCTGAGCAAGTTCACTGTTTTGGCATTAAAAGAAACACAGTAAAGTAGAAGAGTGCTCTTTTCTCAAAAGTAGAGTGTGTTTCTTATAAGGCGAGTTAGTGTTTGTTTCCCATTCATAAACGGAGTTGAATCAAATGCAGTTTCTGGTCCTATGAGAAAGAGTATTTTTCTGGTAAGGAAAGTCACTATTGAGCCCCCACTGCCATACACAGTGCAAATAGCACTCGCGTCTGATCCTAGCAAGTACAGTGTATTGGACTGAAGAGAAGCTACTGTTCTTGTCAGTTTCCTAAGCAGAGTTGAACTAGATAGAGCCGTGTGTGTAGGAAGCACAGTTCTTTTGTTCTGTGCAAGCTCACTGTTCTGGCCCTATAGAAAACACAATAGAGTAATAGAGAGCTCTTTTATCGAAAGCAGAGTGTTTTTCTTTTACGGCTAGCTATTGTGCTCCCATTGACATACATAGTGCAAATAGCACTCGTGTCTATTCCCAGCTTGTACAGTGTATTGGACTGAAGAGAAAATACTGTTCTTGTCAGTTTCCTAAGCAGAGTTGAACTAGATATGCTTCGTGTGTTTAGGAAACACAGTTCTTCTGTTCTGAACAAGCTAACTGTTCTGGCCCTATGGAAACACAGTAGAGTAGAAGAGTGACCTTTTATCAAAAGCAGAGTGTGTTTCTTGTAAGGGGAGCTAGTGGTTGTTTCCCATTCATAAATGGTGTTGAATCTCATGCAGTTTCTGGTCCTATGAGCAAGGGTTATTTTCTGGTAAGGAAAGTCATTACTGTGTTTCCCTTGCCATACACAGTGCAAAGAGCACTCGCCTCTGTTCCCAGAACGTACAGTGTATTGGACTGAAGAGAAGCTACAGTTCTTGTCAGTTTCAAAAGCAGAGTTGAACTAGATATGGCCTATGTGTGTAGAAAGCACAGATCTTTTGTTCTGAACAAGCTCACTCTTTTGGGTATATAGCAAACACAGTAGAGTAGAAGAGTGCTCTTTTCTCAAAAGCAGAGTGTGTTTCATGATAGGCGATCTATTGTTTGTTTCTCATTCACAAACGGAGTTGAATCACATGCAGTTTCTGGTACTATGAGCAAGAGTATTTTCCTGGTAAGGAAAGTCACTATTGCACTTCCATTGCCATACACAGTGCAAACAGCACTCGCCTCTGTTCCCAGAGAGTACAGTGTATTGGATTGAAGAGACAATACTGTTCTTGTCAGTTTCCTAAGCAGAGTTGAACTAGATATGGCCCGTGTGTGTAGGAAGCACAGTTCTTTTGTTCTGAGCAAGCTCACTGTTCTGACCCTATGTGAAACACAGTAGAGTAGAAAAGTGCTGTTTTCTCAAAGTAGATTGTGTTTCTTGTAAGGCGAGCTAGTGTTTGTTTCCCATTAATAAACGGATTTGAGTCACATGCAGATTCTGGAGCTACGAGAAAGAGTTGTTTTCTTGTAAGGAAAGTTACTATTGTGCACCCATTGACAAACACAGTGCAAATGGCACTCGGGTCGGTAACTAGAAAGTACAGTGTATTGGACTGAAGAGACGCTACTATTCTTGTCACTTTCCTAAGCAGAGTTGGTCTAGATATGTCCCGTTTCTGTATTAAGCACAGTTCATATGTTCTGAGCAAGCTCACTCTTGTGACCCTATAGGAAACAGTGTAGAGAAGAAGAGTGCTCTTTTGTAAAACGCAGAGTGTGTTTCTTATAAGGCGTGCTAGTGTTTGTTTCTCATTCACAAACAGAGTTGAATCACATGCAGTATCTGGAACTACGAGCAAGAGGTGATTTCTGGTAAGGAAAGTCACTATTGCGATCTCATTGCCATACACAGTGCTAATAGCACTCGTGTCTTTTCCCAGTAAGTACAGTGTATTGGACTGAAAAGAAGCTACTGTTCTTGTCAGTTTTCTAGGCAGAATTGAACTGTATATGGCTCGTGTGTAGGAAGCACAGTTTTTTTGTTCTGAGCAAGCTCACTCTTCTGGCTCTATAGGAATCACAGTAGAGTAGAAGAGTGCACTTTTGTAAAAAGCAGAGTCTGTTTCTGGTAAGGCCAGCTAATTTTTGTTTCTCATTCACAAACGGAGTTGAATCACATGCAGTTTCTGGTCCTACAAGCAAGAGTTGTTTTCTGGAAAGAAATTAACTATTGCACTCCCATTGCCATACACCATGCAAATATCACTTGCGTTGGTTTCCAGCAAGTACAGTGTATTGGACTGAAGAGAAGCTTCTGTTCTTGTCAGTTTCCTAAGCAGAGTTGATCTAGATATGGCCCATGTGTAAGAAGCACAGTTCTATTGTTCTGAGCAAGCTCACATTTCTGGTGTATGGAAACACAGAAGAGTAAAAAAGTGCTCTTTTCCCAAAAGCAGAGTGTGTTTCTTTTAAGGCGAGTTAGTATTTCTTTCCAAATCATAAACGGATTTCAATCACATGCAGTTTCTGGTACTATGAGCAAGAGCTGTTTTCTGGTAAGGAAAGTCACTACTGTGTTTCACTTGTCTTACACAGTGCAAACAACACTCGCCTGTGTTCCCAGAAAGTTCAGTGTATTGGACTGAAGAAAATCTACTGTTCTTGTCAGTTTCCTAAGCAGAGTTGAACAAGATATGGTCCATGTGTGTAGGAAGCACAGATCTTTTATTCTGAACAAGCTCACTCTTTTGGGCCTATAAACACAATAGAGTAGAAGAGTGCTCTTTTCTCAAAAGCAGAGTGTGTTTCTTGTAAGGCGAGCTAGTGTTTGTTTCCCATTGATAAACGGAGTTGAATCACATGCAGTTTCTAGTCCTACGACCAAGAGTTATTTTCTGGTAAGGAAAGACACTATTGTGCTCCCAATGCCATACACAATACAAGAGCACTCACATCTGTTCCCAGTAAGTAAAGTGTATTGGATTGAAGACAAGCTACTGTTCTTTTCAGTTTCCTAAGCCGAGTTGAACTAGATATGGCCCATGTGTGTAGGAATCACAGTTCTTTTGTTCTGAGCAAGTTCACTGTTCTGGCCATATAGGAAACACTGTAGAGTAGAATAGTGCTCTTTTCTCAAAGCAGAGAGTGTTTCTTGTAAGGCGAGGTAGTGTTTTTTCCCATTTAAATGGAGTTGAATCACATGCAGTTTCTGGTTCTACTAGCAAGAGTTTTTTCCTGGTAAGAAAAGTCACTACTGTACTCACTCCTCAATACAGAGTGCAAATAGCACTCGCGTCTGTTCCCAGCAAGTACAGAGTATTGGACTGAAGAGAAGCTTCTGTTCTTGTCAGATTCCTAATCACAGTTGAAGTAGATATGACCAGTGTGTGTAGGAAGCACAGTTCTTTGTTCTGAGCAAGCTTACTGTTCTGGTCCTATGTAAACACAGTAGAGTAGTAGAGTGCTATTTTCTCAAAAGCAGAGTGTGTTTCTGGTAAGGCGAGCTAGTGTTTTTTTATCATTTATAAACGGAGTTGAATCACATGCAGTTTCTGGTCCTACAAGAAAGACTTGTGTTCTGGTAAAGTAAGTCACTATTGCCCTACCATTGCAATCACAGTGCAAATAGCACTCCTGTATCTTCCCAGCAAGAACAGTGTATTGGACTGAATAGAAGTTACTGTTCTTGTCAGTTTCCAAAGCAGAGTTTAACAAGATATAGCCCGTGTGTGTAGAAAGCACAATTCATTTTTTCTGAAAAGGCTTGGAAACACAGTAGAGTAGAAGAGTGCTCTTTTCTCAAAAGCAGAGTGTGTTTCTTATAAGGCGAGCTAGTGTTTGTTTTCCTATTCATAAACAGAGTTGAATCACATGCAGTTTCTAATCCTACGAGTAAGCGTTGTTTTCTGGTAAGGAAAGTCACTATTGTGCTCCCATTGCTATATACCTTGCAAATAGCACTCACGTCTCTTTCTAGCAAGTACAGTGTATTGGACTGAATAGAAGCTACTGTTCTTGTCACTTTCCTAAGCAGAGTTGAATTAGATATGGCCCGTGTGTGTAGGAAGCACAGTTCTTTTGTGCTGTGCAGGCTCAATTTTTTGGCTCTATACGAAACACATTAGAGCAGAAGAGTGGTCTTTTCTCAAAAGCAGAGTATGTTTCTTGTAAGGCGAGCTTGTGTTTGTTTCCCATTCTTAAACGCAGTTGAATCACATGCAGTTTCTAGTCCTTCGAACAGGAGTTGTCTTCTGCTAAGGAAAGTCACTGTTGTGCTCCAATTGCCATACACATTGCAAATAGCACTCACGCCTGCTCACTCAAGTTCAGTGTATTGGACTGAAGAGAATATATTCTTCTTTTCAGTATTTTAAGGACAGTTGAACTATATATGTTCGTGTGTGTAGAAAGCACAGTTCTTCGTTCTAGCAAGCTCACTTTTCTGGCCGTCTAGGAATCACAGTAGAGTAGATGAGTGCTCTTTTCTCAAATTCAGAGTGTGTTTCTTGTAAGGCAATTTAATGTATATTTCCAATTCATAAACGGAGTTGAATCACATGCAGTTTCTGGTCCTATGAGCAAGAGGTGTTTTCTGGTAAGGAAAGTCACTATTGAGCTCCCATTGTCATACACAGTGCAAAAAGCACTCGCGTCTGTTGCCAGCAAGTACAGTGTAATGGATTGAACAGAAGCTACTGTCCTTGTCAGTTTCCTAAGAAGAGTTGAATTAGATATGGCTCATGTGTGTAGGAAGTAAAGATCTTTGCTCTGAGCAAGCTAACTGTTCTGGCCCTATGGAAACACAGTAGAGTAGAAGAGTGCTCTTTTCTCAGAAGCAGCATATGTTTCTTGTAAGGTGAGCTAGTGTTTGTTTCCCATTCATAAACGGAGTTGAACACATGCAGTTTCTGGTCATATGAGCAAGAGTTCTTTTCTGGTAAAGAAAGTTACTATTGCGCTCCTATTGTCATTCACAGTGCAGATAGCTCTCACATCTGTTCCCACAAGTACAGTGTATTGGACTAAAGAGAAGCTACTCTTCTTGTCAGTATCTTAAGGACATTTGAACTATATATGGCCCGTGTGTTTAGGAAGCACAGTTCTTTTGTTCTGAGCAAGCTCACTCTTCTGGCCTTCATGGAATCACAGTAAAGTAGAGGAGTGCTCTTTACTCAAAATCAGAGTGTGTTTCTTTTAAGGCGAGCTAATGTTTGTTTCCCATTCAAAAACAGAGTTGAATCACATGCAGTTTCTAATTTTACGAGTAAGAGTTGTTTTCTGGTGAGGAAGGTCACTATTGCACTCCCATTGTCACACACAGAACGAATAGCTCTAGTGTCTGTTCCCAGCAAGTAGAGTTTATAGAACTGAAGAAAAGCTATTGTTCTTGTCACTTTTATAAGCAGAGTTTAACTGGATATGGCCAGTGTGTGTAGGAAGGACAGTTCTTTTGTTCTAAGCAAGCTCACTCTTCTGGCCCAATAGGAATCACAGTAGAGAATAAGAGTGCATTTTTCTCAAAAGTCGAGTGTGTTTCTTGTAAGGCGAGCTATTGTTTGTTTTCCATTCATAAATAGAGTTGATTCACATGCATTTTCCGGTCCTATGAGCAAGAGGTGTTTTCTGGTAAGGAAAGTCACTATTGTGGTCTAATTGTCATACACATTTCAAATAGCACTGACATCTGTTACAAGAAATTACAGTGTATTGGACTGAGAAGAAGCTACTGTTCTTGTCCGTTTTATAAGCAGAGCAGAACTAGATATGGCCCATGTGTGTAGAAAGCACAGTTCTTTTATTCTGAGCAAGCTCACTGTTCTAGCCCTTTGCAAACACAGTAGAGTAGAAGAGTGCTATTTTCTCAACAGCAGAGTTTGTTTCTTGTAAGTCGAGCTAGTGTTTGTTTTCCATTCATAAACGAAGTTGAATCACATGCAGTTTCTCGTCCTATGACCAAGAGTAGTTATCTGGTATGGAAAGTCAGTATTATGCTCCCATTGCCATATACTGTGTAAACAGCACTCGCGTCTGTTTCCAGCAAGTACATTTTATTGGACTGAAGAGAAGCTACTGTTCTTGTCATTTTCCTAAGCAGAGTTGAACTAGACATAGCCCGTGTGTTTAGGAAGCACTGTTCTTTTGTTCTGAGCAAAGCTTACTGTTTTAGACCTATTGGAAACACAGAAGAGTAATACAGTGCTCTTTTGTCAAAAGCAAAGTATTTTTCTTTTAAGGCTAGCTAGTGTTTGTTTCCCATTCATAAACTGAGTTGAATCACATGCAGTTTCTTGTCCTACAAGCAAGAGGTGTTTTCTGGTAAGGAAAGTCACTATTTCACTCCCATTGCCATACACAGTTCTGGCACTTATACGAAAAACAGTAGAGTAGAAAAATGCTCTTTTGTAAAAAGCAGAATGTGTTTCTTGTAAGGCGAGCTAGAGTATTGTTCCCGTTTAAAAAGACTTGAATCACATGAAGTTTCTGGTCCTACTAGCAAGAGTTTTTTTCTGGTAAGGAAAGCCACTATTGTGCTCACACCTCCATACATACAGAAGAGTGCTCTTTCTCATAAGCAGAGTGTGTTTCTTGTAAGGCAAGCTAGTGTGTGTTTCCCATTCAAACGGAGTTGAATCACATGCAGTTTCTGGTCCTAGAAGTAAGTGTTTTTTCCTGCTAAAGAAAGTTATTATTTTGCTCTCACCTCCATACACAGTGCAAATAGCACTCGCGTTTGTTCCCAGCAAGCACAGTGTATTGGACTGAAGAGGAGCTACCGTTCTTGTGAGTTTCCTAAGCAGAGTTGAAATATATATGGCCCATGTGTGTAGGAAGCACAGTTCTTTTGTTCTGAACAAGCTCACTGTTCTGGCTCTATAGGAAAAATAGTAGAGTAGAAGAGTGCTCTTTTCTCAAAAGTAGAGTGTGTTTCTTCTAAGGTGAGCTAGTGTTTGTTTCATATTCATAAATGGAGTTGAATCACATGCAGTTTCTGGTCCTACGATCAAGAGTTGTTTTCTGGTAAAGAAAGTCACTGTAGTGCTCCCATTGCCATTCACAGTACAAATATCACTCGTGTCTGTTCCCAGCTATACAGTGTATTGTACTGAAGAGAAGCTACTGTTCTTTTCAGTTTCTTAAGCAGAGTTGAACTAGATATGGCCCGTGAGTGTAGGAATCAGAGTTCTTTATTGTGAGCAAGTTCACTGTTCTGGCCATATAGATACAAAGTAGAGTAGAACAGTGCTCTTTTCACAAAAGCAGAGTGTGTTTCTTCTAAGGTGAGCTAGTGTTTGTTTCCCATTCATAAACAGAGGTGAATCACATGTAGTTTCAGGTCCTAAGATCAACAGTTATTTTCTGGTAAGGAAAGTCACTATAGTGCTCCCATTGCCGTACACAGTGCAAATAGCACTCGCGTCTGTTCCCAGCTATACAGTGTATTGTACTGAAGAGAAGCTACTGTTCTTCTCAGTTTCTTAAGCAGACTTGAACTAGATATGGCCCGTGAGTGTAGGAAGCACAGTTCTTTATTGTGAGCAAGTTCACTGTTCTGGCCCTATAGCAACACAGTAGAGTAGAACAGTGATCTTTTCTCAAAAGTAGAGTGTGTTACTTGTAAGGCGAGCTAGTGTTTGTTTCCCATTCATAAACAGAGGTGAATCACATGTAGTTTCAGGTCCTACGATCAACAGTTATTTTCTGGTAAGGAAAGTCACTGTTGTGCTCCCCCTGCCATACATACTGCAAATAGCAGTTGTGTCTGTTTCCAACAAGTACAGTATATTGGACAGAAGAAAAGATACTGTTCTTGTCAGTTTCCTCTGCAAAGTTGAACTGTATATGGCCCATGTGTAGGAAGCACAGTTCCTTTGTTCTGAGCAAGCTTATTCTTCTGGCCCTCTAGGAATCACAGTAGAGTAGAATAGTGCTCTTTTCTCAAAAGCAGAGCTTGTTTCTTGTAAAACGAGCTAAATTTGGTTTCCCATTCATAAACGGAGTTGAATCACATGTAGTTTTTGTTCAAATGAGCAAGAGTTGTTTTCTGGTATGGAACGAGCCTATTGTGCTCCCTTTTTCATAGACAGTGCAAATAGCACTCACATCTCTTCCAAGCATGTACAGTGTATTGGACTGAAAAGAAGATACTCTTCTTGTAAGTTTCCTAAACACAGGTGAACTAGATATGGTCCGTGAGTGTAGGAAGCACAGTTTTTTGTTCTGAGCAAGCTCATTTTTCTGGCCCTATGGAAACACAGAAAAATAGAAGGGTGCTCTTTCCTCAAAAGCAGAGTGTGTTTCTTGTAAAGAGAGCTAGTGTTTGTTTCCCATTCATAAACGGAGTTGAATCACAAGCAGTTCCTAGTTGTACAAGCAAGAGGAGTTTTCTGGTAAGGAAAGTCACTATTGCACTCCCATTGTCATACACAGTGCAAATAGCACTCTCGTCTGTTCCCAGAAAGTACAGTGAATTGGACTGAAGAGAAGCTACTGTTCTTGTCAGTTTTCTAAGCAGAGTTTAATAAGAAATGTCCCGTGAGTGTAGAAAGCACAGATCTTTTTTCTAAGCAACTAACTCTTCTGGCCCTTTGGAAACACATAGAGTAGAACAGTGCTATTTTCTCAAAAGCAGAGTGTTTTTTGTAAGGAGAGCTAGTGTTTATTAGCATTCATAAACAGAGTTGAATCACATGCAGTTTCTGGTCCTATGAGCAAGAGGTGTTTTCTGGTAAGGAAAGTCACTATTGTGCTTCCATTGCCATAAACAGTGCAAAAAGCACTCTCGTCTGTTCCCAGCAAGTACAGTGTATTGGACTGAAGAGAAGCTACTGTTCTTGTCAGTTTCCTAAGCAGAGTTTATCTAGATATGGCCCGTGAGAAAGAGGAAACACAGTTCTTTTGTTGTGAGCAAGCTCACTGTCCTGGCCTTAGAGTAATCACAGTAGAGTAGAGTAGTGGTCTTTTCTCAAAAACAGAGTGGGTTTCCTGTAGGCGAGCTAGTGATTGTATCCCATTCATAAACGGAGTTGAATCACATACAGTTTTTGCTCCTACGAGCAAGAGTTCTTTTCTTGTAAGGAAAGTAACTATTGTGTTCCCATTGCCATATACTTTGAAAAAAGCACTCGCTTCTGTTCCCAGCAAGTACAGAGTATTGGACTAAAGAGAAGCTTCTGCTCTTGTCAGGTTCCTAATCAGAGTTGAAGTAGATATGGCCCGCGTGTGTAGGAAGTAAAGTGAACATAGCATTTGCGTCAGTTTCCAGCAAGTACAGTGTATTGGAATGAAGAAAAGCTACTGTTCTTGACATTTTTTTTAGCAGATTTCAACTAGAAATGGCCCGTGTGTAGGAAGCACAGTTCTTTTGTTCGGAGCAAGCTAACTGTTCTGGCTCTATGGAAACACAATAGAGTAGAAGAGTGCTCTTTTTCAAAAGCAGATTGTGTTTCTTGTAAGGCAAGCTAGTGTTTGTTTCCCATTAATAAACGGACTTGAGTCACATGCAGATTCTGGTCCTATGAGCAAGAGTTGTTTTCTTGTAAGGAAAGTCACTATTGTGTTCCCATTGCCATACACAGTGCAAATAGCACTTGGGTCTGTTCCCACAAAGTCCAGTGTATTGGACAGAAGAGAGGATACTGTTCTTGTCAATTTCCTAAGCAGAGTTGAACAAGATATGTCCCGTATGTGTAGGAAGCACAGTTCTTTTGTTCTGAGCAAGCTCACTCTTGTAGCCCTTCAGGAAACAGTGTAGAGTAGAAGAGTGCTCTTTTGTAAAAAGCAGAGTGTGTTTCTTGTAAGGCACGCTAGTGTTTGTTTCTCATTCACAAATGGAGTTTAATCACAAGCAGTTTCTGGTCCTACAAGCAAGAGGTGTTTTCTGGTAAGAAAAGTCACTATTGCACTCCCATTGCCATACACCGTGCAAATATTACTCGCATCTGTTCCCAACAAGTACAGTGTATTGGACTGAAGAGAAGCTTCTGTTCTTGTCAGTTTCCTAATCAGAATTGAAATAGATATGGCCCGTGTGTAAGAAGCACAGTTCGATTGTTCTGAGCAAGCTCACATTTCCGGCATATGGAAACACAGAAGAGTAGAAGAGTGCTCTTTTCTCAAAAGCAGAGTGTGTTTTTTTACGGTGAGCTAGTATTTCTTTCCTATTCATAAACGGATTTCAGTCACATGCAGTTTCTGGTCCTACAAGCAAGAGTTGTTTTCTGGTAAGGAAATTCACTATTGAGTTCCCAATGCCATACAAAATACAAAGTTCACTCGCAACTGTTCCCAGCAAGTACAGTGTATTGGATTGAAGAGAAGCTACTGTTCTTGTCAGTTTCCTAAGCAGAGTTGAATTAGATATGGCCCGTGTGTGTAAGAAGCACAGTTCATTTGTTCTGAGCAAGCTCACTGTTCTGACACTATAGGAAACACAGTAGAGTAGAAGAGTGCTCTTTTCTCAAAAGCAGAGAGTGTTCTTGTAAGGCGAGCTAGAGTTTGTTTCCCATTCATAAACGGAGTTGAATCACATGCAGATTCTGGTCCTACGAGCAACAGTTGTTTTCTGGTAAGGAAAGTCACTATTGTGCTCCCATTGCAATACACAGTACAAATAGCATTCGAGTCTGTTCCCAGCAAGTACAGTGTATTGGACTGAAGAGAAGCTACTGTTCTTGTCAGTTTCCTATGCAAAGTTGAACTAGATATGGTCCGTGTGTGTAGGAAGCATAGTTCTTTTGTTCTGAGCAAGCTCATTGTTCTGGCCCTCTAGGAAACATAGTAGAGTAGAATAGTGCTTTTCTCAAAAGCAGAGTTTGTTTCTTATAAGGCGACTAGTGTTTGTTTCCCATTCATACATGGAGTTGAATCACATGCACTTTCTGATTCTACGAGGAAGAATTGTTTTCTGGTGAGGAAGGTCACTATTACGCTCCTATTGCCATAAAGAGTGCAAATAGCACTCGTGTCTGTTCCCAGCTATACAGTGTATTGGACTGAAGGGAAGCTATTGTTCTTGTCAGTTTCCTAAGCAGAGTTGAACTAGATATGGCCCCTGTGATTTGGAAGCACAGTTCTTTATTGTGAGCATGAAAACTGTTCTGGCCCTATAGAAAAACAATAGAGTAGAAGAGTGTTCTTTTCTCAATAGCAGAGTGTGTTTCTTGCAATGCGAGCCAGTGTTTGTTTACCATTCTTAAACGGAGTTGAATCACATGAAGTTTCTAGTCCTACGAGGAAGAGTTGTTTTCTGGTAAGGAAAGTCACTATTGTGCTCCAATTGCCATACGCAGTGCTAATAGCACTCGCGTCTGTTCACTGAAGTTCAGTGTATTGGACAGAAGAGAAGCTACTTTTCTTGTCAGTATTTTAAGGACAGTTGAACTATATATGGCTCATGTGTGTAGGAAGCACAGTTCTTTGTTCTGAGAAGGCTTACTTTTCTGGCACTCTAGGAATCACAGTAGAATAGATGAGTGCTCTTTTCTCAAAATCAGAGTGTGTTTTTTGTAAGGCGTTCTAATGTTTGTTTCCCATTCATACACGGAGGTGAATCACATGCAGTTTCTGGTACTACGAGCAAAAGGTGTTTTCTGGTAAGGAAAGTCACTATTGAGCTCCCATTGTCATACATAGTGCAAAAAGCACTCGCATCTGTTCCCAGCAAGTACAGTGTAATGGACTGAAGAGAAGCTACTGTCTTGTCAGTTTCCTAAGCAGAATTGAAATAGATATGGCTCGTGGGTGTAGGAAGTAAAGTTCTTTGCGCTGAGCAAGCTAACTGTTCTGTCCCCATGGAAACACAATAGAGTGGAAGAGTGCTCTTTTCTCAAAAGCAGAGTATGTTTCTTGTAAGGCGAGCTAGTGTTTGTTTCCCACTCATAAACGGAGTTGAATCACATGCAGTTCCTGGTCCTACAAGCAAGAGTTGTTTTCCGGTAAGGAAAGTCACTATTGCACTCCCATTTTCATTCACTGTGCAAATAGCTCTCGCGTCTGTTCCCAGCAAGTACAGTGTATTGGACTGAAGAGAAGCTACTGTTCTTGTCAGTTTCCTAAGCAGAGTTGAACTAGATATGGCCCGTGTGCGTAGAAAGCACAGTTCATTTTTTCTGTGCAGGCTTAATTTTCTGGCCCTATAGGAAACACAGTAGAGTAGAAGAGTGCTCTTTTCTCAAAAGCAGAGTATGTTTCTTGTAAGGCGGGCCAGTTTTTGTTTCCCATTCATACACGGAGTTGAATCACATGCAGTTTCTGGTTCTACGAGGAAGAATTGTTTTATGGTGAGGAAGGTCACTATTGCACTCGCATTGTCATACACAGAACAAATAGCACTTGTATCTGTTCCCAGCAAGTAGAGTGTATTGAACTGAAGAAAAGCTATTGTTCTTGTCACTTTTATAAGCAGAGTTTAACTGGATTTGGCCCGTGTGTGTAGGAAGCACAGTTGTTTATTGTGAGCATGATAAGTGTTCTAGACCTATAGAAAATCAGTAGATTAGAAGAGTGCTCTTTTCTCAAAAGCAGAGTGTGTTTCTTGTAAGGCAATCTAATGTTTGTTTCCCATTCATAAATTGAGTTGAATCACATGCAGTTTTTGGTCAAATGAGCAAGAGTTGTTTTCTGGTTTTAGAAAGACCCTATTGTGATCTCTTTGTCATACAGGTGCAAATAGCACTCACGTCTCTTCCAAGCATGTACTGAGTATTGGACTGAAGAGAAGCTTCTGTTATTGTCAGGTTCCTAATCAGAGTTGAAGTAGATATGGCCTACGTGTGTAGGAAGTAAAGTTCTTTGCTCTGAGCAAGTTAACAGTTTTGGCCCTATTGAAACACAATAGAGTAGAAGAGTGCCCTTTTCTCAGAAACAGCGTGTGTTTCTTTTGTGGTGATCTAGTGTATTTTTCCCATTCATAAACAGAGTTCAATCACATGCAGCTTCTGGTCTTATATGCAAGAGTTGTTTTCTGGTAAGGAAAGTCACTATTGCCCTACCATTGTCATACACAGTGTAAATAGCATTCGCGTCAGTTCCCAGCAAGTACAGTGTATTGGACTGAAGAGGAGCTACTATTCTTGTCATTTTTTTTAGCAGATTTGAACTAGATATGGCCCGTGTGTGTAGGAAGCACAGTTCGGAGCATGCTAACTGTTCTGGCTCTATGGAAACACAATAGAGTAGAAGAGTGCTCTTTTTCAAAAGCAGATTATGTTTCTTGTAAGGCGACCTAGTATTTGTTTCCCATTAATAATAGGAGTTGAGTCACATGCAGATTCTGAACCTATGAGAAAGAGTTGTTTTTTTGATAAGGAAAGTCACTATTGTGCTCCCATTGCCATACACAGTGCAAACAGTTCTCGGGTCTATTCCCAGAAAGTCCAGTGTATTGGACTGAAGAGACAATACTGTTCATGTCAATTTGCTAATCAGAGTTGAACTAGATATGTCCAGTATGTGTAGGAAGCACAGTTCTTTTGTTCTGAGCAAGCTCACTCTTGTGGCCCTTCAGGAAACAGTGTAGAGTAGAAGAGTGCTCTTTTGTAAAAAGCAGAGTGTGTTTCTTGTAAGGCGTGCTAGTGTTTGTTTCTCATTCACAAACGGAGTTTAATCACATGCAGTTTCTGGTCCTACAAGCAAGAGGTGTTTTCTGGTAAGAAAAGTCACTATTGCGCTCCCATAGCCATACACCGTGCAAATATCACTCGCATCTGTTCATAGCAAGTACAGTGTATTGGACTGAAGAGAAGCTTCTGTTCTTGTCAGTTTCTTAAGCAGAGTTGAAATAGATATAGCCCGTGTGTAAGAAGCACAGTTCGTTTGTTCTGAGCAAGCTCACATTCCAGGTATATGGAAACTCAGAAGAGTTGAAGAGTGCTCTTTTCTCAAAAGCAGAGTGTGTTTTTTTAAGGTGAGCTAGTATTTCTTTCCTATTCATAAACGGATTTCAATCACATGCAGTTTCTGGTCCTACAAGCAAGCGTTGTTTTCTGGTAAGGAAATTCACTATTGTGTTCCCAATGCCATACAAAATACAAAGAGCAATTGCAACTGTTCCCAGCAAGTACAGTGTATTGAATTGAAGAGAACGTACTGTTCTTGTCAGTTTCCTAAGCAGAGTTGAATTAGATATGGCCCGTGTGTATAAGAAGCACAGTTCCTTTGTTCTGTGCAGGCTCAATTTTCTGGCCCTATAGGAAACACAGTAGAGTAGAAGAGTGCTCTTTTCTCAAAAGCAGAGTATGTTTCTTGTAAGGCGAGCCAGTTTTAGTTTCCCATTCATACACGGAGTTGAATCACATGCAGTTTCTGGTTCTACGAGGAAGAATTGTTTTATGGTGAGGAAGGTCACTATTGCATTCCCATTGTCATACACAGAACAAATAGCACTTGTGTCTGTTCCCAGCAAGCAGAGTGTATTGAACTGAAGAAAAGCAATTGTTCTTGTCACTTTTATAAGCAGAGTTTAACTGGGTATGGCCGGTGTGTAGGAAGCACAGTTCTGTATTGTGAGCATGCTCACCTTTCTGGAACTATAGAAAAACAGTAGAGTAGAAGAGTGCTCTTTTCTCAAAAGCAGAGTGTGTTTCTTGTAAGGCGAGATTGTGTTTGTTTCCCATTCTTAAATGGAGTTGAATCACATGCAGTTTCTAGTCCTATGAGCAAGAGTTGTTTTCTGGTAAGGAAAGTCATTGTTGCGCTCCAATTGAGATACACAGTGTGAATAACACTCGCGTCTGTTCACTCAAATTCAGTGTATTGTACTGAAGAGAAGCTACTCTTCTTGTCAGTATTTTAAGGACAGTTGAACTATATATGGCCCATGTGTGTAGGAAGCACAGTTCTTTGTTCTGAGAAAGCTCACTTTTCTGGCCCTCTAGGAATCACAATAGAGTAGATGAGTGGTCTTTTCTCAAAATCAGAGTGTGTTTCTTGTAAGGCGAGCTAATGTTTGTTTCCCATTCAGAAACGGAGTTGAATCACATGCAGTTTTTGTTCAAATGAGCAAGAGTTGTTTTCTGGTACGGAAAGACCCTATTGTGCTCCCATTGTCATACAGGTGCATATAGCACTCACGTCTCTTCCAAGCATGTACAGGGTATTAGACTGAAGAGAAGAAACTGTTCTTGTAAGTTTCCTAAGCAGAGTTGAACTAGATATAGCCCGTGTGTGTAGAAAGCACAGTTCTTTGTTCTGTGCAAGCACATTGCTCTTGCCCTTTATGAAACACAGTAGAGTAGAAGAGTGCTCTTTTCTCAAAAGCAGAGTGTGTTTCTTGTAAGCTGAGCTAGTGTTTGTTTCCCATTCATAAACGGAGTTGAATCACAAGCAGTCTCTCGTCCTACGAGCAAGAGTTGTTTTCTGGTAAGGAAAGTCATTATTGCGCTCCCATTGTCATACACTGTGCAAAAAGCACTCACGTATGTTCCCACAAGTACAGTGTATTGGACTGAAGCAAAGCTACTCTTCTTGTCAGTATCTTAAGGACTGTTGAACTACATATGGCCCGTGTGTTCAGGAGGCACAGTTCTTTTGTTCTGAGCAAGCTCACTCTTCTGTCCCCCATGGAATCACAGTAGAGTAGAAGAGTGCTCTTTTCTCAAATCAGAGTGTGTTTCTTGGAAGGCGAGCTAATGTTTGTTTCCCATTCATAAACAGAGTTGAATCACATGCAGTTTTTGGTCAAATGAGCAAGAGTTGTTTTCTGGTACAGAAAAACCCTATTGTGCTCCCATTGTCATACCCAGTACAAATAGCACTCACGTCGCTTCCAAGCATATACAGTGTATTGGACTGAAGAGAAAATACTGTTCTTGTATGTTTCCTTATCAGAGTTTAACTAGATATGGCCCTTGCGTATAGGAAGCACATTTCTTTTGTTCTGAGCAAGCTCACTGTTCTGGCTCTATAGGAAACAGAGTACAGTAGAAGAGTGCTATTTTCTCAAAAGCAGAGTGTGTTTCTTGTAAGGCGAGCTAGTGTTTGTTTCCCATTCATTAACGGAGTTGAATCACATACAATTTCTCCTCCTATGAGCAAGAGTTGTTTTCTTGTAAGGATAGTCACTATTGTGCTCCCATTGTCATACATAGTGCAAATAGCTCTCGTGTCTGTTCCCAGCAAGTACAGTGTATTGGATTGAAGAGAAGATACTGTTCTTGTCAGTTTCTAAAGCAGAGTTGAACAAGCTATGGCCCATGTGTGTAGAAAGCACAATTCTTTTGTTCTGAGCAAGCTCACTGTTCTAGCCTTTTGAAAACATAATAGAGTAGAAGACTGCTCATTTCTCAAAAGCAGAGTGTTTTTCTTGTAAGGGGAGCTAGTGTTTGTTTCCCATTCATAAACGGAGTTGAATTACCTGCAGTTTCTGATCCTATGAGCAAGAGTTGTTTTCTGGTAAAGAAAGTCACTATTGCGCTCCTATTGCCATACAGAGTGCAAATAGCACTCGTGTCTGTTCCCAGCTGTACTGTGTATTGGACTGAAGAGAAGCTACTGTTCTTGTCAGTTTCCTAAGCAGAGTTGAACTACATATGGCCCATGTGTGTAGGAAGCACAGTTCTTTATTGTGAGCAAGCTCACTTTTCTGGCCCTCTAGGAATCTTAGTAGAGTAGCAGAGTGCTCTTTTCTCAAAATCAGAGTGTGTTTCTTGTAAGGCGAGCTAATGTTTGTTTCCCATTCATAAACAGTGTTGAATCACATGTAGTTTTTTGTCAAATGAGTAAGAGTTGTTTTCTGGTACGGAAAGACACTATTGTGCTTCCATTGTCATACAGGTGCAAATAGCACTCATGTCACTTCCAAGTATGTACAGGGTATAGGACTGAAGAGAAGATACTGTTCTTGTAAGTTCCCTTAGCAGAGTTGAACTGTATATGGGCCATGTGTAGGAAGCACAGTTCTTAGTTCTGAGCAAGCTCACTCTTCTGTCCCTATAGAAAACACAGTAGAGTAGACGAGTGCTCTTTTCTCAAAAGCAGAGTTTGTTTCTTGTACTGCGAGATAGTGTTTTTTTCCCATTCATATACGGAGTTGAATCACATGCAGTTTCTGTTCCTATGAACAAGAGTTGTTTTCTGTAAAGAAAGTCATTATTGTCATCCCATTGTAATACATGGTGCAAATAGCACTCGTGTCTTTTCCCAGCAATGCAGTATATTGGACTGAAGAGAAGCTACTGTTCTTGTCAGTTTCCTAAGCAGATTTGAACTACATATAGCCCGTATGTAGTATGTGTAGGGAGCACAGTTCTTTTTTTCTGTGCAATCTCACTGTTCTGATCATGTAGGAAACATGGTAGAGCAGAAGCTTGCTCTTTTCTCAAAAGCAGAATATGTTTCTTGTAAGGAGAGCTAGTGTTTGTTTCCCATTCAAAAAAGGACATGAATCACATGTAGTTTCTGGTCCTACGAGCAAGAGTTGTTTTCTGGTAAAGAAAGTCACTATTGCACTCCCATTGATATACAAAGTGCAAATACACTCACATCTGTTTCCTCAAGTACAGTGTATTGGACTGAATTGAGCTACAGTTCTTGTCAGTTTCTGAAGCAGAGTTGTTTTCTTGTAAGGAAAGTCACTATTGGGCTCCCACTGACATACACAGTGCAAAAAGCACTCGCATCTGTAACCAGTATATTGCACTGAAGACAAGCTACTCTTCTTGTCAGTTTCATTAAGAGTTGAAAGAGATATGGCCCGTGTGTGTAGAAAGGACAGTTGATTTGTTCTGAGCAAGCTACTTTTTTGGCCCTATAAGAAACACAGTAGAGGAGAACATTGCTCTTCCCAAAAGTAGAGTGTCTTTCTTGTAAGTCGAGATAGTGTTGGTTTCCCATTCATAAAGGGAGTTGAATCACATGCAGTTTCAGATCCTATGAAAACGAGTAGTTTTCTGGTAATGAAAGACACTATTGTGCTCCCTTTGCCATGCACAGTGCAAATAGCACTTTATCTGTTTCAGCAAGTACAGTGTATTGGACTGAAGGGAACCTACTGTTTTTATCATTTTCCTAACCAGAGTTGAACTTGATATGGTCCGTGTGTGTAGGAAGCACAGTTCTTTTCTTCTGAGCAAGCTCACTGTTCTGACCCTATAGGAAACAGAGTAGAGTACAAGAGTGCTCTTTTCTCAAAAGCAGAATGTGTTTCTTGTAAGGCGAGCTAGTGTTTGTTTCCCATTCATAAACGGAGTTGAATCACATGCAGTTTCTGGTCCTACCAACAAGAGCTGTTTTCTGGTAAGGGAAGTCACTATTGTGCCCCATTGCCATACACAGTACAAATAGCAGTCTCGTTTGTTCCCAGCAAGTATTGTGTATTAGACGGAAGAGAAGCAACTGTACTTGTCAGTTTCATAAGCAGAGTTGAACTAGATATGGCCCGTGAGTGTAAGAAGCACAGTTCTTTTGATCTGAGTAAGTTCACTGTTCTGGCTTATTAGGAAACACAGTAGAGTAAAAGAATGCTCTTTTCTCAAAAGCAAAGTGTGTTTCTTGCAAGTTGAGCTAGTGTTTGTTTCCCAATGATACATGGAGTTGAAACACATGCAGTTTCTGGTCCTACGAGCAAGAGTTGTTTTATGGTAAAGAAAGTCACTATTGCGCTCTGATGGCCAAACACAGTACAAACAGCACTTGGGTCTGTTCCCAGCAATTACAGTTTATTGGCCTGAAGAGATGCTACTGTTCCTCTCAGTTTCCTAAGCTCTGTTGAACTAGATATGGTCCGTGTGTAGAAAGCACAGTTCTTTTGTTCTGACCAAGCTCACTGTTCTGGCTCTATAGGAAAAATCGTAGAGTAGAAGAGTGCTCTTTTCTAAAAAGGATTGTGTGTTTCTTGTAAGGCGAGCAAGTATTGGTTTCCTCTACATAAACGGAGTTGAATCACATGCAGTCTCTGGTCCTACAAGCAAGAGGTGTTTTCACGTAAGGAAGGTCACTATTGCGCTCTGATTTCTTTACACAGTGCAAATAGCACTCACGTCTGTTCCCAGGAAGTACAGTGTATTGGACTGAAGAGAAGCTACTGTTCTTGTCAGTTTCCGAAGCAGATTTGAACTAGATACAGCCCTTGTGTGTAGGAAGCACAGGACATTTGTTCTGAGCAAGCTCACTCTTCTGGCCCTATTGGAAACACGGTAGAGTAGTAGAGTGCTCTTTTCTCAAAAGCAGAGAGCGTTTTTTGTAAGGCAAGCTAATGTTTGTTTCTCATTCAAAAACGGAGTTGAAATACATGCTGATTTTGTCAAACGAGCAAGAGTTGTTTTCTGGTAAGAAGAGTTACTTTTGCTCTCCCATTGTCATACACTGTGCAAATAGCACTCGCGTCTGTTCCCAGCAAGTACAGTGTATTAGAATGAAGAGCAGCTACAGTTCTTGTCAGTTTCTTAAGCAGAGTTGAACTAGATATGGCCCATGTGTTTAGGAAGCACAGTTCTTTTGTTCTGAGCAAGCTCACTGTCATGGCCTCTGGGAAACACATTAGAGGAGAAGAGTGCTCTTTTCTCAAAAGTAGAGTATGTTTCTTGTAAGGCGAGGTAGTGTTTGTTTTCCATTCATAAATGGAGTTGAATCACTTGCAGTTTCTGGTCCTATGAGAAAGAGTTGTTTTATGGTAAGTAGAGTCACTAATGCGCTCCTATTGCCATACGAAGTGCAAATGGCACTCGCGTCTGCTCCCAGCAAGTACAGTGTATTGGACTGAAGAGACTTGTGTTCTTGTCAGTTTCCTAAGCAGAGTTGAAATAGATATGGCCTGTGTGTAGGAAGCACAATTCTTTTGTTCTGAGCAAGCTCACTGTTTTGGCCCTATAGGAAACACAGTAGAGTAGAAGAGTGCTTTTTTCTCAAAAGCAGAGTGTGTTTCTTGTAAGGCAAGCTAGTGTTTGTTTCCCATTCATAAAAGGAGTTGAATCACATGCAGTTCTGGTCTTACGAGCAAGAGTTGTTTTCTGGTAAGGAAAGTCACTATTGCACTCACATTGCCATATACAATGCAAATAGCACTAGCGTGCTCTCCCAGCAAGTACAATTGTATTGGACTGAAGAGAAGCTACTGTTCTTGTCAGTTTCCTAAGCAGTTTTGAACTAGATAAGGTCCGTGTGTGTAGGAAGCACAGTTCATTTGTTCTGAGCATGCTCACTGTTCTTGCCCAACAGGAAACACAGTAGTGTAGAAGATGCTCTTTTCTCAAAGCAGAGTGTTTCTTGAAAGGAGAACTAGTGTTTTATTCCCATTCATAAACGGAGTTGAATCACATGCGGTTTATGCTCCTACAAACATGAGTTGTTTTCTGGTAAGGAAAGTCAGTATTGCTCTCTCATTGCTATACACAATGCCAATATCTCTCGCGTCTATTCCCAGCAAGCACAGTGTATTGACTGAAGAGAAGCTACTGTTCCTGTAGGGTTCCTAAGCAGAGTTGAACTTGATATGGCCGAGTGTGTAGGAATCACAGTTCTTTTGTTCTGTGCAAGCTCACTACTCTGGACGTATAGTAAAAACAGTAGAGTACATGAGTGCTCTTTTCTCAAAAGCAGAGTGTGTTTCTTTTGAGGCGAGCTAGTGTTTGTTTCCCATTCATAAACAGAGTTGAATTACATGCATTTTTTTGTCCTATGAGAAAGAGTTGTTTTCTGGTAAAGAAAGTCACTTTTGCGCTACCATTGCCATACACAGTGCAAATAGCACTCTCGTCTGTTCCCAGCAAGTACAGTGTATTGGACTGAAGAGAAGCTACTGTTCTTGTCAGTTTCTTAAGCAAAGTTGAAGTAGACATGGCTCATGCATGTAGAAAGCACAGTTCTTTTGTTCTGTGCAAACTCACTGTTCTGGCCGTATAGTAAAAACAGTAGAGTACATAAGTGCTCTTTTCTCAAAAGCAGAGTGTGTTATTATAAGGCGAGCTAGTGTTTGTTTCCCATTCATAAATGGATATGAATCCAATGCAGTTTCTGGTCCTACGAGCCAGAGTTGTTTTCTGGTAAGGAACATCACTATTGCGCTTCCATTGCCGTATTCAGTGCAAATAGCACTCGCGTCTGTTCCAAGCAAGTACAGTGTATTGGACTGAAGAGATGCTACTGTTCATGTCAGTTTCTTAAGCAGAGATGAAATAGATATGGCCCTTGTGTTTAGGAAGCAGAGTTCTTTTGTTCTGAGAAAGATCATTCTTCTGGCCCTGGGAAACACAGAAGAGTAGAAGAGTGCTCTTTCTCAAAAGCAGAGTGTGTTTCTTGTAAGGGAGCAAGTGTTTGTTTCCCTTTCATAAAGGGAGTGGAATCACATGCTGTTTCTGGTCCTATGAGCAAGAGTCCTTTTCTGGTAAGGAATGTCGCTATTGTGCTCCCATTGCGATACACTGTGCAAAGAGCACTAGCGTCTGCTCCAAGCAAATACAGTGTACTGGAATATAGAGAAGCTACTGTTATTGTCAGTTTCCAATGAAGAGTTGAACTAGATATGGCCCGTGTGTTTAGGAAGCACAATTCTCTTGTTCCGAGCAAGCTCACTGTTCTGGCCCAATAGGAAAAACAGTAGGGTAGATGATTGCTTTTTCTCAAAATCAGAGTGTGTTTCTTGTAAGGTGAGCTAGTGTTTGTTTCCCATTCATAAACGGAGATAAATCACACGCAAATTCTGGTCCTATGAGTAAGAGTTTTTTTCTGGTAAGGAAAGTCACTATTGTGCTCCAGTTGCCATACACAGTGCAAAAAGCACTCACATCTGTTCCCAGCAAGGACAGGGTATTTGAATGAATAGTAACTACTGTTCTTGTCAGTTTCCTAAGCAGAGTTGAACTAGATATGTTCCGTGTGTATAGGAAGCACATTTCTTTTGTTCTGAGCAAGCTCACTTTTCTGGCCCTAAGGAAACACAGTAGAGTAGAAGAGTGCTCTTTTCTCATAAGCCGTGTGTTATCCTTGTAAGGCTAGCTAGTGCTTGTTTTCCATTCAGAAACTGAGTTGAATCACATGCAGTTTCTTGTCCTATGAGCAAGAGTTGTTTTCTGGTAAAGAAAGTCACTATTTTGCTCCCATTGCCAAACACAGTGCAAATACCACTCGCATCTGTTCCCAACAAGTAAAGTGTAATGGACTGAAGAGAAGCTACAGTTCTTGTTAGATTGCTAAGGACAGTTGAAATAGATATTGCCCGTGCATGTAGGAAGCACAGATCTTTTCTTCTCTGCAAGCTCAATGTTCTGCCCCTATATGAAGCACAGTTAAGTAGAAGAGTGCACTTTTCTCAAAAGCAGAGTGTGTTTCTTGTAAAGCGAGCTATTGTTTTTTTCCTATTCATAAACTGAGTTGAATCACATGCAGTTCCTGGTCCTATGAGAAAGAATTGTTTTCTGGTAAGGAATATCACTATTGTGCTCCCAATGCCATACACAGTGCAATTAGCACTAGTGTATCTTCCAAGCATTTACAGTGTATTGGACTATAGGGAAGCTACAGTTCTTGTCAGTTTCCTAAGCAGTGTTGAACTAGATATGGCCCAGGCGTGTGTAGGAAGCACAGTTCTTTTGTTCTGAGCAACCTCACGGTTCTGGCCCTATAGGAAACACAGTAGAGTAGAAGAGTGCTCTTTACTAAAAAGCAGAGTGTGTTTCTTGTAAGGCAAGCTAGTGTTTGTTTCCCATTCATAAACGGAGTTGAATCACATGCAGTTTCTGGTCCTACTAGCAAGAGTTGTATTCTGGTAAGTAAAGTCACTATTGTGCTCCAATTGCCATACACAGTGCAAATATCACTCGAGTCTGTTCCCAGCATGTACAGTGTATTGGACTGAAGGGAAGCTACTGTTCTTGTCAGTTTTCTAATCAGAGTTGAACTAGATATGGGCCGTGTGTGTAGGAAGCATAGTTATTTTGTTCTCAGCGAGCTCACTGTTCTGGCCCTATATAAAAAACAGTAGAGTAGAAGAGTGCTCTTTTCTAAAAAGCAGAGTGTGTTTCTTGTAAGGTGAGCTATTATTTGTTTCCCATTCATAAACGGAGTTGAATCACATGCAGTTTCTGGTTATGAGCAAGAGTTGTTTTCTGGTAAGGAAAGTCACTATTGCGCTCACATTGCCATACACAGTGCAAATAGCACTCGCATCTGTTTCCAACAAATACAGTGTTTTGGACTGAAAAGAAGCTACTGTTCTTGTCAGTTTCCTAAGCATAGTTGAACTAGATATGGTCCAGGTATGTAGGAAGCACAGTTCTTTTGTTCTGAGCAAGCTCACTGTTCTGGCCCTATAGGAAACACAGTAGAGTAGAAGAGTGCTCTTTTCTCAAAAGCAGAGTGTGTTTCTTGTAAGGCAAGCTAGTGTTGGTTTCCCATTCATAAACGGAGTTGAATCACATGCAGTTTCTGGTAGTATTAGCAAGAGTTGTTTTCTGGTAAGGAAAGTCACTATCCCACTCCCATTGCCATACACAGTGCAAATAGCACTCGCGTCTGTTCCCAGCAATTACAGTGTATTGGACTGAAGAGAACTACAGTTCTTGTCAGTTTCCTATGTAGAGATGAACTACATGTGGCTCGTGTGTGTAGGAAGCACAGTTCTTTTGTTCTGAGCAAGCTTACTCTTCTGGACCTATAAGAAAAATAATAGAGTAAAAGAGTGCTCTTTTCTCAAAAGCAGAGTGTGTTTCTTGTAAGACGAGCTAGTGTTTGTTTCCCATTCATAAACAGAGTTGAATCATATGTAGTTTTTGTTCCTGGGAGCAAGAGCTGTTTTCTCCTAAGGTAAGTCACTATTGTGCTCCCATTGCCATAAAAAGTGCATATAGCACTCGCGTCTATTCCCAGCAAGTACAGTGTATTTGACTGAAGAGAAGCTATATTTCTTGTCAGTTTCCTAAGCAGAGTTCAACTAGATATGGGCTGTGGGTGTAGGAAGCACAGTTCTTTGTTCTCAATAAGCTCACTCTTCTGTCCCAAATGGAAATACAGTAGAGTAGAAGAGTACTCTTTTATCAAAAGCAGAGTGTTTTTCATATAAGGCCAGCTAGTGTTTGTTTAACATAAATAAACATTGTTGAGTCACATCCAGTTTCTGGGCCTACAACCAGGAGTTGTTTTCTGGAAAGGAAAGTCACTATTGCGCTCCTATTGCCAAGCACACTGCAAATAGTACTCACGTGTGTTCCCAGCACATACATTGTATTGGAGTGAAGAGAAGCTACGGCTCTTGTCTATTTCCTAAGCAGAGTTGAACTAAATATGGTCTACGAGCAAGAGTTGTTTTTTCTGGAAAGAAATGTCACTATTGTGCTCCCATTGGTCCTACGAGCAAGAGATGTTTTCTGGTAAGGAAAATCTCTATATTGCTCCCATTGCCATGCACAGTGCAAACAGCACTCTCATCTGTTTCCAAGAAGTACAGTGTATTTGACTGAACAGAAGCTTCTGTTCTTGTCAGTTTCCTAAGCAGAGTTGAACTACATATGGCCCGTGTGTGTAGGAAGCACAGTTCTTTTTTTCTGAACAGGCTCAGTGTTCCGGCCCTATAGTAAACACCTTAAAGTATAAGAGTGCTCTTTTCTCAAAAGCAGAGTGTGTTTCTTGTAAGGCGAGCTAGTGTTTGTTTCTCACTCATAAACAGAGTTGAATCACAGGAAGTTTCAGGTCCTATGAGCAAGAGTTGTTTTCTGGTAAGCAAAGTCACTATTATGCCCTCATTGCAATATACAGTGCAAATAGCACTTGCGACTGTTCCCAGCAAGTACAGTGTATTGGACTGAAGGGAAACTACTGTTCACATCAGTCTCCTTAGCAGAGTTTAACTAGATATGGTCTGTGTGTGTAAGAAACACAGTTCTTGTATTCTGAGCAAGCTCACTGTTCTGGCCCTAAGGAAACAGAGTTGAGTAAAAGAGTGCTCTTTTCTTAAAAGTAGAGTGTGTTTTTTGTAAGGCAAGCTAGTGTTTGTTTCTCATTCATAAACGGAGATGAATCACAAGCAAGAGTTGTTTTCTGGTAAGAAAAGACACTATTGAGCTCCAATTGCCATACACAGAGCAAATAGCACTCGCTTCTTTTCCCAGCCAGTACAGTGTATTGGACTGAAGAGAAGCTACTGTTCTTGTCACTTTTCTAAGGAGAGTTGAACTATAAATGGCCCGTGTGTGTTGGAAGCACAGGTCTTTTGTTCTGAGGAAGCACACTCTTCTGGCCTTATGGAAACACAGTACAGTAGAAGAGTACTCTTTTCTCAAAAGCAGAGTGTGTTTCTTGTAAGGCTAGCTAGTGTTTGTTTCCTATTCAGAAACAGAGTTTAATCACATGCAGTTTCTGGTCCTATGAGCAAGTGTTGTTTTCTGGCTCCCATTGCCATACACAGTACAAATAGCCCTCGTGTCTGTTCCCAGAAAGTACAGTGTATTCAAATGAAGAGGAGCTACTGTTCTTTTCTGTTTCATAAGGAGAGTTGAAGTATATGTGTCACGTGAGTGTAGGAAGCACAGTTCTTTTGTTCTGAGCAAGCTCCCTTTTCTGGACATATAGGAAACACAGTACAGTAGAAGAGTACTCTTTTCTCAAATTACGAGGGTGTTTCAAGAACGGCGAGCTAGTGTTTGTTTCCCATTCATAAACAGAGTTGAATCACATGTGGTTTCTGGTCCTATGAGCAAGAGTTGTTTTCTGGTAAGGAAAGTCATTATTGCGCTCCCATTGCCATACACAGTACAAATAGCACTCTCATTTGTTCTCAGCAATTACAGTGTTTTCGACTGAAGAGAAGCTATGGTTCTTTTCTGTTTCTTAAGCAAAGTTGAACTAGATATGGCCCTTGTGTGTAGGAAGCACAGTTCTTTTGTTCTGAGCAAGCTTACTGTTCTGGACCTATAAGAAAAATAAAAGAGCAGAAGAGTGCTCTTTTCTCAAAAGCAGAGTGTGTTTCTTGTAAGACGAGCCAGTGTTTATTTCCCATTCATAAACAGAGTTGAATCACATGTAGTTTTTGGTCCTAGGAGCAAGAGTTGTTTTCTCGTAAGGTAAGTCACTATTGTGCTCCCATTGCCATAAAAAGTGCATATAGCACTCGCGTCTATTCCCAGCAAGTGCAGTGTATTGGACTGAAGAGAAGATACTGCTCTTGTCAGTTTCCTAAGCAGAGTTGAACTACATATGGCTAGTTTGTATAGGAAGCACAGTTCCTTTGTTCTGAGAAAGCTCACTTTTCTGGATCTATAGGAAATACGGTAGAGTAGAAGAGTGCTCTTTTCTCAAAAGCAGAGTGTGTTTCTTGTAAGTCAAGCTAGTATTTTTTTCCTATTCATAAATGAAGTTGAATCACATGCAGTTTCCTGTCCTACGAGCAAGATTTGTTTTCTGGTAAGTAAAGTCATTGTCACGCTCCCATTGCCATCCAGAGTACAAATAGCACTCGCGTCTGTTCTCAGCAACAACATTGTATTGGACTGAAGAGAAGCTGCTGTTCTTGTCGTTTTCATAAGCAGAGATGAAGTATATATGGCCCTTGTGTGTAGGAAGCACAGTTCTTTTGTTCTGAGCAAACTCAATCTACCCTATAAGAAACACAGTAGAGTAGAAGTGTGTGCTGTGGGATGTGTGGCAAATGTGTTGCTGATTAATCAATAAAACACTGATTGTCTGTTTGCTAGGCAGGAAGTATAGGCGGGGCAAGGAAGAGAATAAAGCTGGGAAGTGGAAGGCTGAGTCAGAGAGACACTGCCAGCCGCCATGATGAGAAACAGCCTGTGAAGATGCCGGTAAGCCACGAGCCATGTGGCAAGGTATAGATTAATGGAAATGGATTAATTGAAGCTGTAAGAACAGTTAGCAAGAAGCCTGCCATGGCCATAGTTTGTAACCAATATAAGTCTCTGTGTTTACTTGGTCGGGTCTGAGGTTGTGGGACTGGCAGGTGATAGAGGTTTGTCCTGATTGTGGGCCAGGCAGGAAAACTCTAGCTACAAATGGCGTCCAACGTGGTGGCAAGAGTTTTCACCTAAAAATTGAGAAAAAAGATTCTAAAACGGAGCTAAAAACAGTTCCTAATTGTCTCTCTCAAATGAGCGGCAGCTGCTGGTTTGAGCTACTTGTGGGTTCCTAGCGTATGCCCTATGGCGGGAATGAGGCCTCTGCAAGTGGCACATTAAGCTGCATAGTGGATTTAGCCTTTGCTAGTACAAAACAAAAAAAGATGTTTCTGGGCTACACGATGCTTGGATAAAAGCATAGACCCACGATAGCTCCCAGAGTGTGTTTCTTGAGGGCGAGCTAGTGTTTGTTTCCCATTCATAAACAGAGTTGAATTACGTGCAGTTTTTGGTCCTATGAGAAAGAGTTGTTTTCTGGTAAGGAAAGTCAATCTTTCGCTCCCATTGCCATACACAGTGCAAATAGCACTCTCGTCTGTTCCCAGCAAGTACAGTGTATTGGACTGAAGAGAAGCTACTGTTCTTGTCAGTTTCCTAAGCAGAGTTGAACTAGATATGGCTCATGCATGTAGGAAGCACAGTTCTTTTGTCCTGTGCAAGCTCACTGTTCTGGCCATATATTAAAAACAGTAGAGTACATAAAGTGCTCTTTTCTCAAAAGCAGAGTGTGTAATTGTAAGTCGAGCTAGTGCTTGTTTCCCATTCATAAACAGATATGAATCCAATGCAGTTTCTGGTCCTACGAGCCAGAGTTTTTTTCTGGTAAGGAACATCACTATTGCGCTTCCATTTCCATATGCAATGCAAATAGCACTCACGTCTGTTCCAAGCAAGTGCAGTGTATTGGACTGAAGAGATGCTACTGTTCATGTCAGTTTCCTAAGCAGATTTGAAATAGATATGGCCCTTGTGTGTAGGAAGCAGAGTTCTTTTGTTCTGAGCAAGATCACTTTTCTGGCCCTGGGAAACACAGTAGAGTAGAAGAGTGCTCTTTCTCAAAAGCAGAGTGTGTTTCTTGTAAGGCGAGCAAGTATTTGTTTCCCTTTCATAAATGGAGTGGAATCAGTTGCAGTTTCTGGTCGTACTAGTCAGAGTTGTTTTCTTGTAAGGAAATTCTCTATTGCGCTCCCTTTGCCTTACACAGTGCAAATAGCGTTAGCGTCTGTTTTCTGTAATACAGTGTAATGGACTATAGAGAAGCAACTGTTCCTGTCAGTTTCGAAGGAAGAGTTGAAATAGATATGGTCCATTTGTGTAGGAAACAAAGTTCTTTTGTTCTGAGCAAGCTCACTCTTCTGTTCCTAAGGAAACACAGAAGAAAAGACGAGTGCTCTTTTCTCAAAATCAAAGTGTGTTTCTTTTACGGCGAGCTAGTGGTTGTTTCGCATTCATAAACCAAGTTGAATCACATGCAGTTTCTGGTCCTATGAGAAAGAGTTATTTTCTGGTAAGGAAAGTCACTATTGTACTCCAATTGCCCTACACAGTGCAAGTAGCACTCACGTCGGTTCCCAGGAAGTACAGTATATTGGACAGAAGAGAAGCTACTGTTCTGGTCAGTTTCCTAAGCATATTTGAACTAGATATGGCCACGTGTATGTAGGAAGCACAGTTCTTTTGTTCTGAGCAAGCTCACTGTTCTGGCCCCCTAGGAAAAACAGTAGAGTAGAAGAGTGCTATTTTCTCACAAGTAGAGTGTGTTTCCTGTAACGCGAGCTAGTGTTTGTTTCCAATTCATAAACTGAGTGTAATCATGCAATTTCTGGTCCTACAAGCAAGAGTTGTTTTCTTTTAAGTAAAGTCACTATTGCGCTCTCATTGCCATACACAGTGCAAAGAGCACTAGCGTCTGTTCCCAGGAAGTACAGTGCATTGGACGATAGAGAAGCAACTGTTCTTGTCAGTTTCCAAAGAAGAGTTGAACTAGATATGGCCCATGTGTGTAGGAAGCACAATTCTTTTGTTCTGAACAAGCTCACTGTTTTGGCCCTATAGAAACACAGTAGAGTAGAAGAGTGCTCTTTTCTCAAAAGCAGAGTGTGTTTCTTGTAAGGCAAGCTAGTGTTGGTTTCCCATTCATAAACGGAGTTGAATCACATGCAGTTCTGGTCTTACTAGCAAGAGTTGTTTCCTGGTTAGGAAAGTCACTATTGCGCTCACATTGCCATATACAATCCAAAAAGCACTAGCATGCTTTTCCAGCAAGTACAATTGTATTGGACTGAAGAGAAGCTACTGTTCTTTTCATTTTCCTAAGCAGATTTGAACTAGATAAGGCCCGTGTGTGTAGGAAGCACAGTTCATTTGTTCTGAGCATGCTCACTGTTCTGGCCCATTAGGAAACACAGTAGTGTAGAAGATGCTCTTTTCTCAAAAGAAGAGTGTTTCTTGAAAGGAGAACTAGCGTTTTTTTGCCATTCATAAAAAGAGTTGAATCACATGTGGTTTCTGCTCCTACGACCAAGAATTGTTTTCTGGTAGTGAAAGTCAGTATTGCTCTCTCATTGCAATACACAGTGCAAATATCTCTTGCGTCTATTCCCAGCAAGCACAGTGTATTGGACTGAAGAGATGCTACTGTTCTTATAAGGTTCCTAAGCAGAGTTGAACTTGATATGGCCGAGTGTGTAGGAAGCACAGTCCCTTTGTTCTGAGCAAGCACACTGTTCTGGTCCTTTAGGAAACAAAGTAGATTAGAAGAGTGCTCTTTTCTCAAAAGCAGAGTGTCTTTCTTGCAATGCAAGCTAGTGTTGGTTTCCTCTACATAAATTTGGTTAAATCACCTGCAGTTACTGGTCCTACTAGCAAGAGTTGGTTTCTGGTAAGGAAAGTCACTGTTGCGCTCCCAGTGCCCTAATCTGCAAAAAGTACTCGCAACAGTTCCCAGCAAGTACAGTGTATTGGACTGAAGAGAAGTTGCTCTTCTTGTCAGTTTCCTAAGCAGAGTTAAACTAGATATAGCACGTGTGTGCAAGAAGCACACTTCTTTTGTTCTTAGCAAACTCACTGTTCTGGGCCTTTAGGTAGCACAGATGAGTAGAAGAGTGCTCTTTTCTCAAAAGCAGAGTGTGTTTCTTGTAACATGCTAGTGTTGGTTTTGTATTCATAAAGGGAGTTGAATCACATGCAGTTTCTGGTCCTACGAGCAGGCACTGTTTTCTGGTAAGGGAAGAGACTATTGCATGCCTATTGCCATACACAGTGCAAATAGCACTTGTGTTTATTTGAAGCAAGTACAGTGTATTGGAATGAGGAGAAGCTACTGTTCTTGTCAGGTTCCTAAGAACAGTTGAACTGTATAAGGTGTGTGTGTGTAGGAAGCACATTTCTTTGTTCTGTGCAAGCACAGTGTTCTGGACATTTAGGAAAAACAATAGAGTAGAAGAGTGCTCTTTTCTCAAAAGCAGAGTGTCTTTCTTGTAACACGAGCAAGTGTTTGTTTCCCATTCATAAACAGAGTTGAATCACATGAAGTTTCTGGTCCCATGATCAAGAGCTGTTTTTTGGTAAGGAAAGTCACAATTGCGCTCCCATTGCCATGCACAGTGCAAATAGCACTCGCGTCTGTTCCCAGCAATTACAGTGTATTGGAATGAACAGAAGCTACAGTTATTGTCAGATTTTATGGAGAGTTGAACTAGATATGGCCTGTGTGTGTAGGAAGCACAGTTCTTTTGTTCTGTGGAAGCTCACTGTTCTGGAACAATAGGAAACAAAGTTGAGTAGAAGAGTGCTCTTTTATCAAAAGTAGAGTATGTTTCTTGTAAGGCGAGCTAATGTTTGTTTCCCATTAATAAATGGAGTTGAATCACATGCAGTTTCTGGTCTTACGAGCAAGAGTTATTTTCTGGTAAGGAAAGTCACAATTGTGCTCCCATTGCCATGCACAGTGCAAATAGCACTCGCGTCTGTTCCCAGCATGTACACTGTATTGGACTGAAGAGAATCTACTGTTCTTGTCAGTTTCCTAAGCAGAGTTGAACTAGATATGGCCAGTGTGTGTAGGAAGCACAGTTATTTTGTTCTGAGAAAGCTAACTGTTCTGGCCCAATGGAAACACAGTAGAGTAGCAGAGTGCTCTTTTCTCAAAAGCAGAGTGTGTTTCTTGTAAGGTGAGCTAGTGTTTGTTTGCCATTCATAAACATAGTTGAATCACATGCAGTCTCTGGTCCTACGAGCAAGAGTTGTTTTCTGCTAAGGAAAGTCACTAATGTGCTCACATTGCCATACGCGGTTCAAATAACTCTCGCCTCTCTTCCTAGCAAGTACAGTGTACTGGACTGAAGAAAAGCTACTTTTCTTGTCAGTTTCCTAAACAGAGTAGAACTTGAGATAGCCAGTGCATGTGGGAATAACAGTTCTTTTGTTCTGTGCAATCTCACTATTCAGGCCATATAGTAAAAACATTAGAGTACATGAGTGCTCTTTTCTCAAAAGCAGAGTATGTTTTTTGTAAGGCAAGCTAGTGTTTGTTTCCCATTCATAAAAGGAGTTGAATTACATGCAGTTTGTGGTCCTATGAGAAAGATTTTTTTTCTGGTAAGGAAAGTCACTATGGCGCTCCCATTGCCATACACAATGCAAAGAGCACTCTCGTCTGTTCCCAGCAAGTACAGTGTATTGGATTGAAGAGAAGCTACTGTTCTTGTCAGTTTCTTAAGCAGAGTTGAACTAGATATGGCCCGTATGTGTAGGAAGCACAGTTCTTTTGTTCTGAGCAAGCACAATGTTCGGGCCCTATAGGAAACACAGTAGAGTAGAAGAGTGCTCTATTCTCAAAAGCAGAATGTGTTTCCTGTAATGAGAGCTAGTGTTTGTTTCCAATTCATAAACAGAGTGTAATAAAATGCAGTTTCTGGTCCTATTAGCAAGAGTTGTTTTTTGTTAAGGAAAGTCACTCTTGCGCTCCTATTGACATACACTTTGTAAATAGCACTAGCATCTGTTCCAATTAATGACAGTGTATTGGACTATAGAGAAGCTACTGTTCTTGTCAGTTTCCAAGGAAGAGTTGAACTAGATATGGCCCGTGTGTGTAGGAATCACAGTAATTTTGTTCTGTGCAAGCTCAAAGTTCTGGCCCTGTAGGAAACAAGTAGTGTAGAGAGTGCCCGTTTCTTAAAGACAGAGTGTGTTTCTTATAAGGTGAGCTACTGTTTGTTTTCCATTCATAAACTGAGTTGAATCACATGCAGTTTCTGGTCCTACGAGCAAGAGTTGTTTTCTGGTAAGAAAGTCACTATTGCGCTCCCATTGCCATACACATTGTAAATAGCACAAGCATCTGTTCCGAGCAATGACAGTGTATTGGATTATAGAGACACTACTGTTCTTGTCAGTTTCCAAGGAAGAGTTGAACTAGATATGGACTGTGTGTGTAGGAATCACAGTTCTTTTGTTCTGAGAAAGCTCACAGTTCTGGCTCTATCAAAAACAGAGTAGAATAGAATAGTGCTCTTTTCTCAAAAGCAGAGTGTGTTTCTTGTAGGGCAAGCTAGTGTTTGTTTCCCATTCATAAACGGAGTTGAATTACATGCAGTTTCTATTCGTACAAGAAAGAGATGGTTTCTGGTAAGGAAAGTCACTATTGTGACTCTAAAGCGATACACAGTGAAAATTGCACTCGCATCTGTTCTCAACAAGTACAGTGCATTGGACGGAAGAGAAGCTACTATTCTTGTCAGTTTCCAAAGCACAGTTGAACTAGATATAGACCCTGTGTGTAGGAAACAGAGTTCTTTTGTTGTGAGCAAGCTCACTGTTCTGGCACTATGGAAACACAGTAGAGAAAAAGAGTGCTCTTTTCTCAAAAGCAGAGTGTATTTCTTGTAAGGCGAGCTAGTGTTTGTTTCCCATTCATAAATGGAGTTGAATCACATGCAGTTTCTGGTCCTATGAGCAAGAGTTGTTTCCCTGTAAGGAAAGTCACTATTGTTCTCCCATTGCCATACACAGTGCAAATAGCACTCGCGTCTCTTCCCAGCAAGTACAGTGTATTGGACTGAAGAGAAGTTACTCTTCTTGTCAGTTTCCTTAGCAGAGTTGAACTAGATATGGCTCATGTGTGTAGAAAGCACAGTTCTTTTTTTCTGAGCAAGCTCACTGTTCTAGCCCTGTAGAAAACACAGTAGAGTAGAAGAGTGCTCTTTTCTCAAAAAGAGAATGTTTCTTGTAAGGCGAACAAGGGTTTGTTTCCCATTCAAAAACGGAGTTGAATCATATGGAGTTTCTGGTCCTACGAGCAAGAGTTTTTTTTTTTTTTCTGGAAAGGAAATCATTATTGCGCTCCCATTGCCATACACAGTGCAAGTAGCACTCGCGTCTGTTCACAGCCAGTACAGTGTATTGGACTGAAGAGAAACTACTGTTCTTGTCAGTTTCCTAAGCAGTGTTGAATTAGATATGGACCGTGTGTTTAGGAAGCACAGTTCTTTTGTTCTGAGCAAGCTCACTGTTCTGGCTCTATAGGAAACACAGTAGAGTAGAAGAATGCTCTTTTCTCCAAAGCAGAGTGTGTACCTTGTAAGGCAAGCTAATGTTTGTTTCCCATTCAAAAACAGATTTGAATCACATGCAGTTTCTGATTATACAAGCAAGAGATGTTTTCTGGTAAGGAAAGTCACTATTTTGCTCCCTTTGCCATACAAAGTGACAATAGCACTCGAATCTGTTCTCAGCAAGTACAGTGTATTGGACTGAAGAGAAGCTACTATTCTTGTCAGTTTCCTAAGAAAAGTTGAACTAGATATGGCACGTGTGTGTAGGAAGCACAGATCTTTTGTTCTGTGCAAGCTCACTGTTCTGGCCCCTAGGAAACACAGTACAGTAGAAGAGTGCTCTTTTCTCAAAAACATATTGTGTTTCTTTTAAGGTGAGCTAGTGTTTGTTTCCCATTCATAAATGGTGTTGAATCACATGCAGTTTCTGGTCCTAAGAGCAAGAGTTGTTTTCTGGTAAGGAAAGTCACTATTGAGTTCCCATTTCCATGCACAGTGCAAAAAGCACTCGCGTCTGTTCCCTGCAATTACACTGTATTGGACTGAAGAGATACTATTCTTCTTGTCAGTTTCCAAAGCAGAATTGAACTAGATATGGTCCGAGTGTGTAGGAAGCATTGTTCTTTTGTTTTGAGCAAGCTCACTGTTCTGGCCCAATAGCAAACACAGTAGAGTAGAAGAGTACTCTTTTCTGAAAATCAGCGTGTGTTTCTTGTAAGGCGAGCTAATGTTTGTTTCCTGTTTATAAACAGAGTGGAATCACATGCAGTTTCTGGTCCAAAGAGTAAGAGTTGTTTTCTGTTAAGGAAAGTCACTATTGTGCTCCCATTGCCATACACAGTTCAAATAGCACTGGCACCTCTTCCTAGCAAGTACAGTGTATTAGACTGAAGAGAAGCTACTGCTACTGTTCTTTTCAGTTTTCTAAGCAGAGCTGAATTACATATGGCCAGTGTGTGTAGGAATCTCAGTTCTTTTGTTCTGCGCAGTCTCACTCTTCTGGCCCTATGGGAAAAACTGTAGAGTAGAAGAGTTCTCTCTTCTCAAAAGCAGAGTGTGTTTTTTGTAAGGCAAGCTAGTTTTTGTTTCCCATTCATATACGTATTTGAATCACATGCACTTTCTGATCCTATGAGCAAGAGTTGTTTTCTGTTTAGGAAAATCACTATTACGCTCCCATTGCCATACACAGTGCAAATATTACTCACATCTTTTCCCAGAAATTACAGTATATTGGACTGAAGAGACTTGTGTTCTTGAAACTTTCCTAAGTGGAGTTGAACTAGATATGGCCCATATGTGTAGGCAGCACAGTTCTTTTGTTCTCAGCAAGCACACTCTTCTGGCTCTATATGAAACATAGTAGAGGAGAAAAGTGCTCTTTTCTCAAGAGTAGAGTGTGTTTCTTGTAAGGCGAGCTAGTGTTTTTATTCCACTGATAAACGGAGTTGAATCACAAGCAGTTCCTGGTCCTACTTCCAAGAGTTGTTTCCTGGTAATAAAGTCACTCTTGTATTCCCATTGCCATACACAGTGCAAATAACAATCGTGTCTGTTCCCAGCAAGTACAGTGTATTGGACTGAAGAGAAGCTACCCTTCTTGTCAGTTTCCTAAGCAGACTTGAACTAGATATGGCCAGTGTGTGTAGGAAGCACAGTTCTTTTGTTCTGAGCAAGCTCACTGTTCTGGCCCTATAGGAAACACAGTAGAGTAGACGAGTATTCTTTTCTGAAAAGCACAGTATGTTTCTCGTAAGGCAAGCTAGTGTTTGTTTCCCATTCATAAATGGAGTTGAATCACATGCAGTTTCTGGCGCTACTAGCAAGAGTTGTTTTCCGGTAAGTAAAGTCACTATTGTGCTCCCATTGCCATACACAGTGCAAATAGCCCTCGCGTCTGTTTCCTACAAGTACAGTGTATTGGACTCACAAGAAGCTACTGTTCTTGTCAGTTTCCTAAACAGAGTTAAATTAGATATGCCCGTGTGTGTAGGCAGCACATTTCTTTTTTTCTGAGCAAGCTCACTCTTCTGGCCCTATAGGAAACACAGTAGGGAAGAATAGTGCTCTTTTCTCAAAAGCAGAGTGTGTTTCTTGTAAGGTGAGCTAGCGTCTGTTATCCATTCATAAACAGAGTTGAATCACATGTAGTTTCTGGTCCAACGACCAAGAGGTGTTTTCTAGTAAGGAAAGTCACTATTACACTCCCATTCCCATACACAGTACAAATAGCACTGGCATTTGTTCCCAGCAAGTACAGTGTATTGGACTCAAGAGAAGCTACTGTTCTAGTCAGTTTCCTAAACAGAGTTGAACTAGATATGGCCCGTGTGTGTAGGAAGCTAACTTCATTTTTTCTGAGCAAGCTCACTCTTCTGTCCCTATAGGAAACACAGTAGAGTAGAAGAGGGCTCTTTTCTCAAAAGCAGAGAGTGGTTCTTGTAAGGCTAGCTAGTGTTTGTTTCTCATTCATAAATGGATTTGAATCACATGCAGTTTCTGGTTCTATGAGCAAGCATTGTTTTCTGGTAAGGAAAGTCACAATTGAGCTCCCATTGCCATACACAGTGCAAATAGCACTTGCATCTATTCCCAGCAACTACAGAGTATTGGACTGAAGAGAACCTGCTGTTCTTGGCAGTTTCCTAAGCAGAGTTGAACTAGTAATGGCCCGTGTGTAGGAAGCACAGTTCTTTTGTCTTGAGCAAGCTAACTGTTGTGGCTCTTTGGAAACACATTAGAGTAGAAGAGTGCTCTTTTCTCAAAAGCCGTGTTTCTTGTTAGGTGAGCTAGTTTTTTTTTTCCCTTTCATAAACGTAGTTAAATCACATGCAGTTTCTGCTCCTAAGAGCAAGAATTGTTTTCTGGTAAAGAAAGTCACTATTGCCCTCCCATTGTCATACAGAGTGCAAATAGCACTCACATCTTTTCCCAGCAAGTTCAGTGTATTGGACTGAAGAGACTTGTGTTCTTGTCACTTTCCTAAGCAGAGTCGAACTAGATATGGCCCGTGTGTGTAGGAAGTACATTTCTTTTGTTCTGAGCAAGCTCACACTTCTGGCCCTATAGAAAACACTGTAGAGTAGAAGAGTCCTGTTTTCTCAAAAGCAGAGTGTGTTTCTTGTAAGGCGAGCTAATGTTTCTGTCACATTTATAAATGGAGTTGAATCACATGCAGTTTCTGGTCCTACTAGCAAGAGGTTTTTTTTGGTACGGAAAGTCACTATTGTGCCCACATTGCCATACACAATGCAAATAGCAGTCACGTCTGTTCCCTGCAAGTACAGAGTATTGGACTGAAGAGACTTGTGTTCTTGTCAGTTTCCTAAGCAGAGTTGAACTAGATATGGCCCGAGTGTTTGGAAGCACAGTTCTTTTGTTCTGAGCAAGCTCACTCTTCTTGCACTATAGGAAAGACGGTAGAGTAGAAGAGTGCTCTTTTCTAAAAAGCACAGTGTGCTTCTTGTAAGGTGAGCTACCGTTTGTTTCCCATTCATAAACGGAGTTGAATCACATGAAGTTTCTGGTCCTACAGTCAAGAGTTGTTTTCTGGTAAGGAAAGTCACTCTTGCGTTCCCATTGCCATACACAGTACAAATAGCACTCGAACCTGTTCCCAGCAAGTACAGTTTATTGGACTGAAGGGAAGCTACTGTTCTTGTCACTTTTCTAAGAACAGTTAAACTAGATATGGCCCGTGTGTAAGAAGCACAGTTTTTTGATTCTGAGCAATCTCACTCTTCTGGCCCTATAGGAAATACGGTAGAGTACAGTAGTGCTCTTTTCTCAAAAGCAGAGTGTGTTTCTTGCAAGGCAAGCCAGGTTTGTTTCCCAATCATAAATGTAGTTGAATCACATGCAGTTTCTGGACCTACGAGCTAGAGTTATTTTCTCTTAAGTTACTATTGCATTCCCATTGCCATACACAGTGCAAATAGCTCTCGCGTCTGTTCCAAGAAAGTACAGTGTATTGGACTGAAGAGAAGCTACTGTTCTTTTCAGTTTCCAAAGCAGAGTTGAACTAGATATGGCCCATGTGTAAGAAGCACTGTTCTTTTGTTCTGAGCAAGATCTCTGTTCTGGCCCTATAGGAAAAATAGTAGAGAAGAAGATTGCTCTTTTCTCAAAACCAGAGTGTGTTTCTTTTAAGGCGAGGTAGAGTTTGTTTCCCATTCTTACATGGAGTTGAATTACATGTAGTTTCTGGTACTACAATCAAGAGTTGTTTTCTGGTAAGGAAAGTCACTATTGTGCTCCCTTTGCCATACACATTGCAAATAGCACTAGCGTCTGTTCCCAGCAAGTACAGTTTTTTGGACTGAAGAGAAGCTGCTGTTCTTGTCACTTTTCTAAGAATAGTTAAACTAGATATTGCCCATGTGTAAAAAGCACAGTTCTTTGGTTCTGAGCAAGCTCACTCTTCTGGCCCTATACGAAACACACTAAAGAAGAAGAGTGCTCTTTCTTCAAAGGCAGTGTGTGTTTCTTGCAAGGCGAGGTAGAGTTTGTTTCCCATTCATAAACAGAGTTGAGTCCCATGCAGTTTCTGTTCCTAGGAGCAAGAGATGTTTTCTGGTAAGGATAGTCACTATTGTGCACCCATTGCCATGCACAGTGCAAATAGCACTGAGGTTAATCCCAGCAGGTACAGTGTATTTGACTGAAGAGAATGTACTGTTCTTTTCAGTTTTCTAAGCAGAGTTGAACTAGATATGGCCCGTTTGTAGGAAGCACAGTTCTTTTACTCTGAGCAAGTTAAATGTTCTGGCCCTTTGGAAACACAGTAGGGTAGATTAGTGCTCTTTTCTAAGAAGCAGAGTGTGTTTCTTGAAAGGAAAGCTAGCGTCTGTTTCCCATGCATAAACACAGTTGAATCACATGCAGTTTCTGGTCCTACGAGCAAGAGATGTTTTCTTGTAAGGAAAGTCAGTATTGTGCTGCCAATGGCATACACAGTGCAAAAGCACTCACATCTGATCCCAGCAAGTACAGTGTATTGGACTGAAGCGACTTGTGTTCTTGTCAGTTTCCTAAGTAGAGTTGAAGTAGATATGGCCCGTGTGTGTAGGAAGCACAATTCTTTTGTTCTAAACAAGCTCACTGTTCTGGCTCTATAGAAAACACAGTAGAATAGAAGAGAGCTCTTTTCTCCAAAGCAGAGTGTGTTCCTTGTAAGGCGAGCTAATGTTTGTTTCCCAGTCAGAAATGGAGTTGAATCACATGCAGTTTCTGGTCCTATGTTCAAGAGTTTCTGGTCCTACAGGCAAGAGTTGTTTTCTGGTAAGGAAAGTCACTATTGTGCTCCCATTGCCATACACAGTGAAAATAGCACTCACATCTGTTCCCAGCAAGTACACCATATTGAACTAAAGAGAAGCTACTGTTATTCTCAGTTTCCTAAGCGAAGCTGAACTAGAAATGGCACGTGTGTGCAGGAAGCACAGTTCTTTTGTTCTGTGCAAGCTCACTGTTCTGGCCCTATAGGAAAGACAGTAGAGTAGAAGAGTGCTCTTTTCTCAAAAGCAGAGTGTGTACCTTGTAAGGCGAGCTAGTGTGTGTTTCCCATTCATAAACATAGTAGAATCACATGCAGATTATGGTCCTATGAGTAACAGTTGTTTTCAGGTAAGGAAAGTCACTATTGTACTCCCAATGCCATACACAGTGCAAAAAGCACTAGTGTCTGTTCTTTGCAAATACACTCTATTGGACTGTAGAGAAGCTACTGATGTTTTCAGTTTCCAAAAAAGAGTTGAAATAGATATGGTGGGTGTCTGTAGGAAGCACAGTTCTTTTGTTCTGAGCAAACTCACTCTTCTGGCCCTATGGGAAACACAGCAGAGTAGAAGAGTGCTCTTTTCTGAAAAGCAGATTGTGTTTCTTGTAAGGCGATCTAGTGTTTGTTTCCCAATCATAAACATAGTGGAATCACATGCAGATTATGGTCATACAAGTAACAGTTGTTTTCAGGTAAGGAAAGTCAATATTGTAGTGCCAATGCCATACACAGTGCAAAAAGCACTAGTGTCTGTTCTTTGCAATTACACTCTATTGGACTATAGAGAAGCTACTGTTCTTTTCAGTTTCCAAGGAAGAGTTGAACTAGATATGGCCAATGTGTGTAGGCAGCACAGTTCTTTTGTTCTGAGCAAGCTCACTGTTCTGGCCATATAGGAAACACAGTAGAGTAGAAGAGTGCTCTTTTCTCAAAAGCAGAGTATGTTTCATGTCAGGCAAGCTAGTGTTTGTTTCCCATTCATACATGGAGTTGAATCACATGCAATTTCTGGTCCTACGAGCAAGAGTTGTTTTCTAGTAAGGAAAGTCACAAATTGTTCACATTGTCATACACAATGCAAGTAGCACTCGTGTCTGTTCCCTGCAAGTACAGTGTATGGGACTGAAGAGATGCTACTGTACTTGTCAGTTTCCTAAGCAGAGTTGAACTAGATATGGCCCAAGAGTATAGGAAGCAAAGTTCTTTTGTTCTGAGCAAGCTCACTGTTCTGGAACTATGGGAAACACAGAAGAATAGAAGAGTACTCTTTTCTCAAAATCTGAGTGTGTTTCTTGTAAGCGAGCTAGTGTTTCCTTCCTGTTTATAAACGAAGGAGAATCACTTGCAGTTTCTGGTCCTATGAACAAGAGCTGTTTTCTGGTGTGGAAAGTCACTGTTATGCTCCCATTGCCATACACAGTGAAAATAGCACTCGCATCTGTTAACAGCAAATACAGTGTATTGGACTAAAGGAAAAGCTACTGTTCGTGTCAGTTTCCTAAGCAAAGTTGAACTAGATATGACACGTGTGTGTAGGAAGCACAGTTCTTTTGTTCTGTGCAAGCTCACTGTTCTGGCCCTATAGGAAACACAGTAGTGTAGAGAGTGCCCGTTTCTTAAAAACAGAGTTTGTTTCTTTTAAGGCGAGCTAGTGTTTCTTTCCCATTCATAAATGAGGTTGAATCCAATGCAGTTTCTCGTTCTAGGAGCAAGAGTTGTTTTCTGGTAAGGAAAGTCACTATTGCACTCTCATTGCCGTACACTGTGCAAGTAGCACTCGCTTCTGTTCCCAGCAAGTACAGTGTATTGGACTGAAGAAATGCTACTGTTCTTGTCAGTTTCCTAATAACAGTTGACCTTGATATGGCCCATGTGTGTAGGAAGCACATTTCTTTTGTTCTGAGCAAGCTCACTGTTCTGGCCCTATAGGAAACACAGCAGAGTAGATGAATGCTCTTTTCTCAAAAGCAGATTGTGTTTCTTGTAAGGCGAGTTAGTGTTTTTTTTTTCCCATTCATAAAAGTAGTGGAAACACATGGAGTTTTCGGGCCCCGAGCAACAGTTTTTTTCTAGTAAGGAAAGTCACTATTGTGCTCCCATTGCCATGCACATTGCAAAAAGCACTAGCGTCTGTTCCCTCCAATTACACAGTATTTGACTATAGAGAAGTTACTGTTCTCGTCAGTTTCCAAGGAAGAGTTGAACTAGATATGGCCGGTGTGTGTAGGAAGCACAGTTCTTTGTTCTGAGCAAGCTCACTCTTCCGGCCACATAGGAAACACAGTAGAATAGAAGAGTGTTCTTTTCTCAAAAGCAGAGTATGTTTCTTGTAAGGTGAGCAAGTGTTTGTTTCCCATTCATACACGGATATGAATCACCTGCAGTTTCTGGTCCTAGGAGCAAGAGTTGTTTCCTCATATTGAAAGTCAATTTTGAGCTCCCATTCCCAAACACAGTGCAATTAGCACTCCTGTCTGTTTTCACCAATACAGTGTTTTGGACTGAGAGATGTTACTGTTCTTGTCAGTTTCATATGCAGAGTTGAACTAGATATGGCCCGTGTAGGAAACACAGTTCTTTTGTTCTGAGCAAGCTCACTGTTCTGGCCCTAAGGAACACAGTAGAGTAGACGAGTGCTCTTTTCTTAAAAGCAGAGTGTTTTCCTTGTACGGAGAATTAGTGGTTTTTTTCCCATTCATAAACAGAGTTGAATCAAATGCAATTTCTGGTCCTACAAACAAGAGTTTTTTCTGGTAAGGAATGTCACTTATGCGCTTTAAATGCAATACACAGTGGAAATAGCACTCGCATCTGTTCTCAGCCAGTACAGTGTAGAGGACTGAAGAGAAGCTACTGTTCTTGTCAGTTTCCTAAGCAGTGTTGAACTAGATATAACCCGTGTGTGTTGGAAGCACAGTTCTTTTGTTCTGAGCAAGCTCACTGTTCTGGCTCTAGAGGAAACATTGTAGAGTAGAAGAATGCACTTTTCTCCAGAGCAGAGTGTGTTTCTTGTAAGGTGAGCTAGTGTTTGTTCTCTGTTTATAAATGGAGTGGAATCACATGCAGTTTCTGGTCCTATGAGCAAGAGTTCTTTTCTGGTAAGGGAAAGTCACTATTTCAACCCAAAAGCTCTATATAGTAAAAAGCACTCGTGTCTGTTCCCAGCAAGTACAACATATTGGACCCAAGAGAAGCTACTGTTCATGTCAGTTTCCTAAGCAGAATTGAACTAGATATGGCCCTTGTGTGTAGGAAGCACAATTCTTTTGTTCTGAGGAAGCACACTGTTCTGGCCCTATAGCAAACACAGTAGAGTAGAAGTGTGCTATTTTCTTAAAAGCAGAGCATTTTTCTTTTAAGGCGATCTAGTGTTTGTTTCCAATTCATAAACAGAGTTGAATCAGTTGCAGTTTCTGGTCCTAAGAGCAAGAGTTACCTTCTGGTAGGGAAAGTCACTATTGCTCTCCCAATGCCATACACAGTGCAAATAGTACTCGCGTCTGTTTCCAGCAAGTAAAGTGTACTGGACTGAAGAGAAGCTACTGTTCTTGTCAGTTTCCTAATCAGAGTTGAACTAGATATGATCCATGTGTTTAGTAAGCTCAGTAATTTTGTTTGGAGCAAGCTCACTCTTTTGCACCTATTGGAAACAGAGTAGAGTAGAAGAGTGCTATTTTGTCAAAAGCAGAGTTTGTTTCTTGTAAGGCAAGCTAGTGTTTGTTTCCCATTCATAAACAGAGTTGAATCACATGTAGTTTCTGGTACTAGGAGCAGAGTTGTTTCCTCATAAGGAAATTAATTTTGTGCTCCCATTGCCAAAAACAGTGCATATAGCACTCGCGTCTGTTCCCAGCAAGTACAGTGTACTAGACTGGAGATGCTACTGTTCTTTTCAGTTTCCTAAGCAGAGTTGAACTAGATATTGTCCGTGTGTTTAGGGCGCACAGTTCTTTTATGTTGAGCAAGATCACTCTTCTGTCCCTATAAGAAACACGGTAGAGTAGAAGAGTGCTCTTTTCTGAAAAGCAAAGTGTGTTTTTCCTCTAAAGCAAGGTAGTGTTTGTTCCCATTCATAAACAGAGTTGAATCACATGCAGTTTCTGGTTTTATGAGCAAGAGTTGATTTCTGGTAAGGAGAGTCACTATTGTGCTCACATTGCCCTACACAGGGCAAATAGCTCTCGCACCGGTTCCCAGCAAGTACAGTGTATGGGACCGAAGAGAAGCTACTGTTCCTGTCAGATTACTAAGCAGAGTTGAACTAGATATGGCCCGTGTGATTGGAAGCACAGTTCTTTTGCTCTGATCAAGCTCACTCTTCAGGACCTATAGGAAACAGAGTAGATGGAAAAGTGGTCTTTTCTCAAAAGCAGAGTGTTTTTTTGTTAGGTGAGGTACTGTTTGTTTCCCATTCATAAACGGAGTGAATCACATGCAGTTTTTGGTCCTCTGAGCAAGAGTTTTTTTTGGATAAGGAAAGTCACTATTGCGCTTCCATTGCCAATTCAGTGCAAATAGCACTCACATCTGTTCCTAGCAATTGCAGTGTATTGGACTGAAGAAAAGCTACTGTTCTTGTCTGTTTCCTATGCAGAGTTGAACTAGATATGGCCCGTGTGTTTAGGAAGCACAGTTCTTTTATGTTGAGCAAGATCACTCTTCTGTCCCTATAGGAAACACAGTAGAGTAGAAGAGTGCTCTTTTCTCAAAAGCGGAGTGTTTTTTTTTTCCTGTAAAGTGAGCTAGTGTTTGTTCCCATTCATAAATGGAGTTGAATCACATGCAGATTCTGGTTTTATGAGCACGAGTTGATTTCTGGTAAAGAAAGTCACTATTGTGCTCCCATTGCCCTACACAGGGCAAATAGCACTCGCACATGTTCCTAGCAAGTACAGTGTATTAGACTGAAGAAAAGCTACTGTTCTTGTCAGTTTCCTAAGCAGAGTTGAACTAGATATGTCCCATGTGTGTAGGAAGCACAGTTCTTTTGTTTTGAGCAAGCACACACTACAGACCCTATAGAAAATACAGTAGAGTAGAAGAGAGCTCTTTTCTCAAAAGCAGAGTGTGTTTCTTGTAAGGCGATCTAGCGTTTTTTTACAATTCATAAATGGAGTTGAATCACATACAATTTCTGGTCCTATGAAAAGGAATTGTTTTCTGGTAAGGAAAGTCACTATTGCACTCCCATTGCCCTACACAGGGCATATAGTACTCGCATCTGTTGCCAGAAAGTACAGTCTCTTTGACTGAAGAAAAGCTACTGTTCTTGTCATTTTCCTAAGGAGAGTTGAAATAGATATGGCTCGTGTGTCCAGGAAGCACATTTCTTTTTTCTGAGCAAGCTGACTATCTTTCACTATAGGAAACACAGAAGAATAGAAGAGTGCTCTTTTCTCAAAAGGAGAGTGTGTTTCTTGTCAGGCGAGCTAGTGTTTGTTTCCCATTCATAAACGGAGTTGAATCACTTGCAATTTCTGGTCCTAGGAGCAAGAGTTATCTTCTGATAAAGAAAGTCACTATTGTGCTCCCATTGCCATACATAGTGCAAATAGTACTCGCGTCTGTTCCCAGCAAGTAAAGTGTACTGCACTGAAGAGAAGCAACTGTTCTTGTCAGTTTACTAGGCAGAATTGAACTAGATATGACCCAAGTGTGTAGGAAGCTCAGTTCTTTTGTTTTGAGCAAGCTCATTCTTTTGCACCTCTACGAAACAGAGTAGAATAGAAGAGTGCTGTTTTTTCAAAAGCAGCGTTTGTTTCTTGTCAGGAGAGCTAGTGTTTGTTTCCCATTCATAAACAAAGTTGAATCACATGCAGTTTCTTGTCCTAGGAACAAGAGTTGTTTCCTCATAAGGAAAGTCAATTTTGCGCTCCCATTGCCAAACACAGTGCAAATAGCACTTGCGTCTGGTCCAAGTAAGTACAGTGTATTGGACTGAAGAGATGCTACTGTTCTTGTCAGTTTCCTAAACAGAGTTGAACTAGATATGGTCCGTGTGTTTAGGAAGCACAGTTCTTTTATGTTGAGCAAGATCACTCTTCTGTCCCTATTGGAAACACAGTAGAGTAGAAAAGTGCTCTTTTTTTCAAAAGGAGAGTGTGTTTCTTGTAAGACGAGCTAGTGTTTGTTTCCCATTCTTACACGGAGTTGAATCACATGCAGTTTCTGGTCCTACGAGAAAGAGTTGTTTTCTGGTAAGGAAAGTCACTATTGTGCTGCCTTTGACATAACCAGTGCAAATAGCACTCACATCTGGTACCAGCAAGTAAAGTGTATTGCATTGAAGGGAAGCTACTGTTCTTGGCAGTTTCCTAAGCAGAGTTGAACTAGATAAGGCCCGTGTGTGTAGGTAGCACAGTTTTTTTTTTCTGAGAAAGATAACAGTTCTGGCACTATAGGAAACACAGTAGAGTAGAAGAATGCTATTTTCTCAAAAGCAGAGTGTGTTTCTTGTAAGGTGAGCTAGTGTTTGTTTTCCATTTGTAAACGGAGTTGAATCACATGCAGTGTGTGGTCCAACGAGCTAGAGTTGTTTTCTGGTAAGGAAAGTCTTTATTGCGCTCCCATTGCCATACACAGTGCAAATAGCACTCACGACTGTTCCTAGCAAGTACAGTGTATTGGATTGAAGAGAAGCTACTGTTCTTGTCAGTTTCCTAAGCAGAGTTGAACTAAATATGGCCGTGTGTGTAGGAAACACAGTTGTTTTGTTCTGAGCTAACTCACTCTTCCAGCCCTATATGAAACAGAATAGAGTAGAAGAGTGCTCATTTCTCAAAAGCAGAGTGTGTTTTTCCTGTAAAGTGAGCTATTGTTTGTTTCCATTCTTAAACGAAGTTGAATCACATGCAGGCTCTGGTCCTACAAGCAAGTGTTGGTTTCTGGTAAGGAAAGTCACTATTGTGCTCCCATTGACACACACAGTGCAAATATCACTCGCATCATGTACCCAGCAAGTACAGTATTTTGGATTGAAGAGAAGCTACTGTTCTTGTCAGTTTCCTAAGCAGAGTTGAACTAGATATGGCCCGAGTGTGTAGTAAGTCGAGTTCTTTTGTTCTGAGCAAGCTCACTGTTTTGGACTTAAAGGAAACACAGTAGAGTAGAAGAGTGCCCTTTTCTCAAAAGCAGAGTGTGTTTCTTTTAAGGCAAGCTAGTGTTTGTTTCCCATTCATAAACGGAGTTGAATCACATGCAGTCTCTGGTCCTACAAGCAAGAGTTGTTTTCTGCTAAGGAAAGTCACTATTGTGCTCCCATTGCGATCCACAGTGCAAATAGTACTCGCGATTGTTCCCAGCAAGTACAGTTTATTGGACTGAAGAAGAGTTACTGTTCTTGTGAGTTTTCTATGCAGAGTTGAACAAGATATGGCCCCAGTGTGTAGGAAGCACAGTTTTTGTTCTGAGCAAGCTCATTTTTCAGGTCCTATAGAAAACATATTAGAGTAGAAGAGTGCTCTTTTCTCAAAAGCAGAGTGTGTTTCTTGTAAGGCGAGCTAGTGTTCGTTTTCCATTCATTTGCCAAGTTGAGTCACATGCAGTTTCCTGTCCTATGAGCAAGAGTTGTTTTCTGTTAAGAAAAGTCACTCTTGTGCTCACATTGCAAATCACACTGTAAATAGCACTTGTGTCTGTTCCCATCAAGTACAGTGTATTCGACTGAAGAGAAGCTTCTGTTCTCGTCAGGTTCATAAGCAGAGTTGATCTAGATATGTCCCCTGTGTTTAGGAAGCACAGTTCTTTTGTTCTGAGCAAGCACACTGTTCTGGCCCAATAGGAAACACAGTAGAATATATGAGTGCTCTTTTCTCAAAAGCAGAGTGTTTTTCTTGTAAGGCGAACTGCTGTTTGTTTCCCATTCATGAACGGAGTTGAATCACATGCAGTTTTTGATCAAAGTCACTATTGCGCTCCATTGCCATACACATTGCAAATAGCACTCGCAACTGTTCCTAGCTTGTTCAGCGTATTGGACTGAAGAGAAGCTACTGTTCTTGTCTGTTTCCTAAGCAGAGTTGAACTAGATATGGCCCGTGTGTGTAGGATGCACAGTTCTTTTGTTCTGTGCAAACTCACTGTTCTGGCCCTATAGTAAACATGGCAGAATAGAAGAGTGCTCTTTCCTCAAAAGCAGAGTGTGTTTCTTGTAAGGTGAGCTAGTGTAGATGTAACCAACCGTATTATTAAATAAGATTCACAGAGCTGATTCATAGAAGAAAACCAAGAGATCAGAGCTAAGAGTCTCACCCTTCCTGCTTCAGTGATCCTCTTCAGTCAAGTGAGCTCTCTGAAAGAGGTCTACTTCCTGTGAGTATGTCTTTATATAGTCTACCTGTTCTGCCTTCTCATTGGCTGTAAACCTAAACACGTGACTGCCTTGTCATTGCCTGTATGTACTGCCCTCCAGGTTCTTAAAAGTGTGTGCCACCACCGCCACGCACTTGCTATGGCTCTAGTAACTCTGACCCCCAGGCTACTTTATTTATTAACATACAATTAAAATCACATTTCTTTATGAGTAAAATACCACCTCATTTCCCCTTTTCTATTTTAATAAAAGGAAAAAAAAGAAAAAGGTTATAACTAACAAAAGAAAAACTATATTCAAAAGAACAATAACTATATACAATATATACAATTAATAAATGTCTAAACAATGTCTATTCCATTTGTATTTGACAAATTCAGAGATAATTTTTTCACTATCCTATTTTGTTAAGTCCAAAATGTATCTAATTCACATTCTATTCTAATTAATCTTTAACTATAACTAACTAACCTACAACTATAACTCACTAATCTTCAACTCCCTCAGAGACCCAAGAAGGAAATAATATTAGCTAACAAAAATAAAAACAGAAAGTACATGCAAGCAACTTCCAAAATATTTGTGAGTTGATAGAAACAGCCAGCTTCCTGGACAGTCACCTGAGGTTTTTCCGCAATGCTGGGGCATCATCTTTAGTCTATAGGCTTAGCATATCTGACAGACTCATTTGTGAAGTCGGGTGTACACAGGGTCAACAGTTCAACCTCACATTGATCGAGAGCAGTCCATATAACAGAAATACCTGAATTCCACTAGTGTCATGTCATGATTCAGAATTTTAAATTCTGGAAATTGTTGATGGTTTTTTAATTCAGCTGTTCATTCTTCTTGGCTGTGTACATATGGCTTCATCTCAGCATCCCATTCTTCTCCACATCCCTCTATCAAATGCCAGTCTACTATTGAGAGGCGTGAGCTTAGTTACTCTTCAAGAATAACTGTTTCAGCTGCTGTTCCATTGCACATCAGAAGCCATCCGCCCGCTGCCTGTTCAGCTGCCTTCAAAGAAAAGGGCACAGTACGTTTTCCGAGTTGCGAAGGCCATGTCAGGGATGGTGTCATATTGTCCTGACCTCAGAAGATGCCTTTTGATAAAGCCATTACCACACTTGTTTTGGCAAGAATCAATAATCAGTAGTCCTTTGTTTCATGTCCTGTATGTCCATTTTGTCCTGTTGATTCGAGGATACTTTGTTGTTCAGTGGCTAACTTTTGCCACAATGAAAGTTAACTCCATATGCAGTTTCTTCAATGCCCATATTTTCTCTGAAGTAGATTGGTACTGCCAGAAGCCGACATGTCTCATAGTCATAACAAAAAAGAAAAATTTTCTAAGTTATTAAAACATTTTAAATGCCATATTCTGTAGTTCTCTGAAGGGTTTGAAGATGACCTATCTAAAATATATCTGCTCAATTTTTAAAAAATATCTAATATGACTACAAGTTCTATTGTAATGTCTAACTACTAACTATCATTTCTTTATATCCTAATAGTTGGTAATAATAACATTCAAGGATCAGAAAATATCATTGTTTAATGAACGGTATACGTTCAATTAGAAATATACATATAGCATTTTCTAACAATATCAATTTCAATATATATATAATTTGTATACAATATAAAACAATCCAATCCAATGTAAAGTATTTAAAACTAGTAATTGTCTCTTCTTCTTTCTTTCTCTTTTTTTTAAACAAGAACCTTAAATCTAATCTGCTTAGCCTTTTTCCTAACCCTTGACAACAACTTGTAACCAACCCCCCTACACAATGAAAATTATCCCAGACCCAAAACCCATTAAAAAGACCAAAAAACCACACGCCCCACACCACCTCTTTGGGAATGTGGGCGTCGTATTCTTAAAATTGCTTCCTGCTGGGTATGGGCGAAGTTATCTTTATCCTGAAAGAAAAATTTTAGGTTAATTGTCAAATTCTAGGAAAGGTAACTATACCTTCATTATCCATTCTGTGTATAATGCCAAAGTTCAGGGTTTATCTCAAGTCCTTATTCAAGTAGTCTTTGAGACTGGATCCATCTCAGCTAGTCATCTCAAAATTGCTCTGAGCAACTTGAAGTTCAAAGCCGTTCTGTAGATGATGTTTGTCAGCTTATTGATGTTATTATTGTCTATGTGGAATAGTTGTTGTTGTGGGGTCCCAATTTCTTACTGGTGACTTCAGTTGATGTTAGGCCTGGCCGTGATTTCCTGCAGAAAACTGATAAGAGACTTGAACACAAGGACATATATATGGAGCTAATAAAGCCTTTTTTCTAGAATTAATTAGTACTCTATATGACCATTCATATCTTAACAAAGTTTAAAAGGTATATATATCTATATATCTATATATATTTATCTTGTAAATTTTGTTAAAAAAATTATACTTTAAGAAAAGTTTTAAAGAATCAGAATAGAATCAAAGAGTTGAGATTAGTAATAGAATAGTCCCTTAATTAATTTGGCTTTTCTCCTGTCCTATAGCAGAAGATGGCTCTTTTATTCTGGCATGATACAGGGAGTTTGCATTTTCCTATTAACCACATGCTTGAGTTTAAAGAGGGAGAGAGCCGTTCTCCAACTCCAAAGTCAGCTTTAAATTTTAATTGGACTGGGACTATTAGAAGTTAAATAGTGTTAAATCTTTAAAGAAAAGCAGAAACAAACATTTAGGAAGACATAAAATTTTTTAGATAATATATACCCATATGCCGTTTCACTCTGTTTCCTGGGAGAGATGATTTGTCCCTTTTCTTCAGTTGTCTCATTTTTCCAGTGTTCTTCAGATTCCTTAACCTTCATTCTCCTAAAAGACAAAAGCAAAAACCTTTCCCCAAGATTAATTTTGGGGATGTTCCTTTTTGGCAAGTTATTATATGATTAAATGAAAAGACATGTGTTACTGGTATAAGTTAGTTTAAATTGGATGTTCATGCTGGTTGAAGATGTATCATCTCCTCTAATTAAGAGATTTCTCTTGTTCAAATAGAACCTTTATCAATTTTGATGGTACCCACAACTTATCTTCTCCTGTAGAAACAAAAGCAAAACCTCATCCCCAACATAACACATACCCTGGTTTCCATTCTGAGGTCAGCACATCCTTAAAGTATATAGGCTGATTTAATTCTGTAGTTTTTTTTCTATTATCCAATGTCTCTCTGCAGCTGTTGTTACTTTCTCATTGGCATTAAGAAAATTCAAAGTTAATAGAGCATTATGCAGTCTGTTTCTGGGGTTTTTTGTTACACCTTTCTGTTTATTTAGCATATCCTTTAGAGTTCTGTTTGATCTTTCCATAACTGCTTGACCTGTAGGATTATGTGGTATACCTGTAATATGATTTATATTATAATAAGCAAAAAACTGTTTCATTTTAACAGAGACATATGATGAAGCATTATCAGTTTTGATTTGTGCAGGTATACCCATGATGGCCATAACTTCTAGCAAATGAGTGATTACAGAATCAGCTTTTTCAGAACTCAAAGCAGTCACCCAATGAAATCCTGAATATGTATCGATAATGTGGTGTACATATTTCAGTTTTCCAAATTCTGCAAAGTGAAACACGTCCATCTGCCAGATTTCATTCCTTTGAGTACCCTTTGGGTTACATCCTGCTGGTAATGGCGTTTGATTGTAGAAGGAACAAGTAGGACATTTCTTTACTATTTCTTTGGCTTGTTGCCAGGTTATGGAAAAATCCTTTTTTAAACCTTTACTATTGACATGATGTTGTTTATGAAATTCTGAGGCCTCCAGCACATTTCCTATTAATAACTTATCAATCTCATCATTGCTTTGTGCTAGAGTGCCTGGCAGACCAGTATGTGATCGAATGTGAGTTATATATAAAGGATGACTCCTTTTCCAGATTTTATCTTGTAATTGAATAAATAGTGAAGTTAATTCTGAAGCATCAGGAATAAATTCTGCAGTCTCATTATGTAATACTACTCTTTCAGCATACTGAGAGTAAGTTACTATGTTGAGAGGTTCTGAAAAATCCATTAATACCAAAAGAATAGCATACAATTCTGATTTTTGAACTGAATTATTAGGACTTTGAACCACTTTACTTAAATTTGCTGATTTGTAACCTGTCTTTCCTTGTTTGTTGGCATCTGTATAAAATGTACAAACTCCAGATATGGGCTTTTCCTGTACAATTCGAGGCAAGATCCAATCAGCTCTCTTTATAAGATCAATTCTATCGCTTTTGGGATATTTGCTGTTAATTTCTCCCAAAAAATTACTGCAAGCTCTTTGCCAAGGTTCACTTTCTTCCATAATTTTTCCAATGTCCTCCTTAGTTAAAGGTATGACAATTTCTGCTGGGTCTATTCCTGCTAATTGACGAAGTCTCAATTTTCCTTTCTAAATCAAGTCAGAGATTTTTTCCACATAAGTTTTTAAATTTTGTTTGGTTTATTTGGTAAAAATATCCATTCTAATATAATATCTTCCCTCTGTATTAATATTCCGGTAGGAGAATGCCTAGAAGGTAAAATAACCAAAATGCAATCCTGCTTTGGATCAATACGATCCACGTGCCCTTCATGTACTTTCTTTTCTACCAAGGCCAATTCTTTTCCAGATTCAGTTGATAATTCTCTTGGACTATTTAATTCCTTGTCACCTTCTAAGTTTTTGAACAAATTATGCAGTTCATCATTTTTTACCCCAACATTAGTTCGTAGATGATAAATATCTCCAAATAATCTTTGAAAGTCATAAAGTGTCTGTAATCTATCTCTCCTAATTTGCACCTTTTAGGGTCTAATTTTTTGTAGCTCTATTTTATATCCTAAATAATTAATAGAATCTCCTCTTTGTATCTTTTCAGGAGCAATTTGTAATCCCCAGCAAGGCAAAATTTTCTTTACCTCTTCAAACATTCTTTCTAATGTATCCACATTTGTGACAGCTAGTAAAATATCATCCATATAATGATAAATTATAGATTTAAAAATTTTTTTACGTATCACTTCCAATGGCTGTTGTACAAAATACTGGCATAGAGTTGGGCTATTCAACATTCCCTGTGGGAGGACCCTCCATTGAAATCTTTAACCGTTTGAGAATTATTATAAGTAGGCACTGTGAAAGCAAATCTTTCTCTGTCTTTTTCTTGTAACGGTATTGAAAAGAAACAGTCTTTTAAATCAATAACTATGAGAGGCCATCTTTCTGGTAACAGAGTAGGCAAAGGAATTCCAGATTGTAGAGAGCACATTGGCTGAATTACTTTGTTAATTGCTCTAAGGTCTGTTACCATTCTCCATTTACCAGATTTCTTTTTAATAACAAATACAGGAGAATTCCAAGGGCTGGTGATTCTTCAATATGCTGAGCATTTAACTGTTCTTCTACCAGCTCTTCTAAAGCCTGGAATTTCTCTGTTGTTAAAGGCCATTGCTGAACCCATACAGGCTTGTCTGTTAACCATTTTAAAGGTAGAGCTGTTGATGTCTTTGGAAGATCATCAGTTGTTGTGCCCTGTTCTTGTATAATATGGATGGCTGGTGACCACTCAGAATAATGCCTTCTAATATTTCTCTCAGAAACATGTGCTAGTTTATGATTTGTTTCTGAGATTGGAGGGATGTTAATCTGAATATTCCATTGTTGCAACAAGTCTCGACCCCACAGGTTCATAGCTATGTTAGCTACATATGGTTTCAATTTTCTTCTCTGTCCTTCTGGACCTATACATTCGAGCCATCTTGCACTCTGTTTCACCTGAGATAATGTCCCAATTCCTAACAGTTGAACGTTTACCTCCTGAAGAGGCCAAGTTGGATGCCAAAATTCTGGTGCAATTATGGTAACATCTGCACCTGTGTCTACCAGACCAGACAACAAAACACCATTTATTTTTATTGATAATTTTGGTCTTTGTTCATTAATAGAAGTTTGCCAAAAAATTTTCTTTGTATTTTCTCCTGAATTTTCTTTTCTCTCTGTTTCATCATCCTGACCAGCATGACTTATTCCAATAGGTATTTGGTTATTTAATTGCTCTGAGTAGGGGTTTCCTCTACGACTACAGGAAAGGTTTGAAGTAGATTTGGTATTGGGGCCTGCATGAGGCCCCGCTGAGAGTTTCTCAAAGACTGAGGCAAAGAATTACCCTGTCTGTCCCTTGTTGATCTACATTCGTTGGTCTAGTGTTTTCCCTGACCACACCTTCTGCATACTCCAGAAGGAAGGGGCATTCTGTTGCCATTGTTTCTTGAAGAAACATTGTTTCTAGGAATGACCTGTTTACAGTCCCTTTTCAAATGTCCTTGCTTTCCACATCCAAAACATCTAACATTCCTCAAACCTTTAGAAATTGCTTCTCCTACCCACGTATCATCATGCTCATGAGCTTCAACATTAACCGTGTCTCTAATCCAATCTTCCAAAGGTGCAGATCTTGCCTTTAATGGCCTGATTATTGTTTTGCATGCTGCATTCGCATTCTCAAAGGCCAAGGATTCAATTATTATCTTACTAGCTTCTGAATCCGGGACCATTATCTTTACTGCTGAAGCCAGTCTTTGTAAAAAATCTTGGAAAGATTCTTTTGGACCTTGTACAACCTTTGTAAATGACTCAGGTTTTTTCCTGGTTCCTCAACTCTGTCTCATGCATTCAAGGCTGCTGTTTGACATAAAATTAGAGTTTGGACATCATATAAACATTGTTTTGTGCTGAAGCATATTGACTTTCTCCAATAAGCTGATCCTGGAAGACTTGTATTACTTTATCCTTCCACTGTTTTTCTATGTTTTTAGCTTCATCCTTGAACCAAGTTAGCCACTGAAGCCTTTGACTGGGTTCAAGAACAGCTTATTCCAGCTCCCGCCAGTCCTGTGGTACAATCCTATTATATGTTGACCAAGAGTGTAACATTTGCTTTACATATGGGTAATGTATGCCATAAGATGCTATTGCCTCCTTAAACCTTCGTAAATCTAACATTTCAATTGGAGCCCAGATATTTAGTGTAGTCATTTGATCAGGCAACCGCTGTACGGTTACTGGACAAACTAAGGGTGACTGTGTGAAAACAAGCTTTCTTTCTGTAACCCTATGATCCAATCTTGAAGCAACTTCACTGTTAGTTTCTTCTGTCTGAGTTTTTACAGGTTTAACAGGTTTTTCTGAAGCTATCACACTGGCCCTTAAATTGACTATCTTTTTAAATAGTAAAATGAGGATAAGCATAGTAATAAAATGCATAATTCGATCAACATTAATCTTCTCATATAGCTGTTCCATTGTCAGACTGTCTAAAATTGCAAACAAAGCCCAATTTTCTTCCAATGTACACAGAAAACCCATTTTTTTAATGTGGAAAAATTTTTTTTTAAATAGTTTCCTTTAAAACATCTGATATGTTAAGTGACTTACGAAATCCTCATAGAAGAGTACCAATCCGAGGGAATTTCAAAAACAGCCAAATAGTGTCTGAGGTGTGAGTCCAGAGAGAGAGGGGGAGAGAGAGAGAGAGAGAGAGAGAGAGAGAGAGAGAGAGAGAGAGAGAGAGAGAGAGAGAGCACGCAAGAACCGTAGCCACAATTTCGGCCTAAGCTTGAATCCAGCCACATGTTCCCCTTGAGCTTAGTCAAGCCTTGGCTCTGGCTACCTTAAGCTCCAACCACGTGCATTGGCTTTACAGGCAGGGCCTCTGTTCAACAGGGCAGGCCTGAGTTGTTTGTGGCACTGGCATTAAGCAAGACGCTCAAGGATTTTCCGGCCTGAGGCCAAGCCCACCTGGACCCAGGCTAGGGAGCTGGCCACCCTGGCAGGAAACAGGACCTGCCGGCCACTCTGGCGGGAAACAGGACCTGCCGCCAAGCCAAGTTAAGCAGTTTTTAACGGATTCTTGTCACGTTGGGCACCAAATGTAGATGTAACCAATTGTTTTATTAAATAAGATACACAGAGCCGATTCAGAGAAGAAAGCCAAGTTGTCAGAGCTAAGAGCCTCACCCTTCCTGCTTCAGTGATCCTCTTCAGTCAAGTGAGCTCTCTGAAAGAGGCCTACTTCCTGTGTGTATGTCTTTATATAGTCTAGCTGTTCTGCCTTCTCATTGGTTGTAAACCTAAACATGTGACTGCCTTGTCACTGCCTGTATGTACCGCCCTCCAGGTCCTTAAAGGAGTGTGCCACCACCGCCACACACTTGCTATGACTCTAATAGCACTGAACCCAGGCAACTTTATTTATTAACATTCAATTAAAATCACATTTCAGTACAAGAAAAATACGACCACAAGCTAGTCTTTGTTTCCCATTTATAAACGGAGTTGAATCACATGCAGTTTCTGATTCTATGAGCAAGAGTTGTTTTCTGGTAAGGAAAGTCACAATTGTGCTCCTACTGCCATACACAATGCAAATAGCACACGCATCTGTTCCCAGCAAGAGCAGTGTATTAGACAGAAGAAAAGCTTCTGTTCTTGTCAGTTTCGTAAGCAGAGTTGAACTAGATATGGCCCGTGTGTTTAGGAATCACAGTTCTTTTGTTCTGAGCAAGCTAACTGTTCTGTCCTTATAGAAAACACAGAAGAGTAGAAGTGTGCTCTTTTCTCAAAGGCAGAGTGTGTTTCTTGTAAGGGCATCTACTGTTTGTTTTCAATTCATAAACGGAGTTGAATCACATGCAGTTTCTAATCCTATGAGCACGAGTTTTTTTCTGTTAAGGAACGTCACTATGTGCTCCCATTGCCATACCCAGTGGAAAGTGCACTTGCGACTGTTCCCAGCAATTACACTGTATTGGACTGAAGAGAAACTTCTGTTCTTGTCACTTTCATAGGCAGAATTGAACTAGATATGGCCCGTGTGTGTAGGAAGCACAATTCTTTTGTTTTGACCAGGCTAACTGTTCAGGCATTATAGGAAACACAGTAGATTAGAAGAGTGCTCTTTCCTCAAAGACAGAGTGTGTTTCTTGTAAGGCGAACTACTGTTTGTTTCCCATTCATAAATGGAGTTGAATCACATGCACTTTCTGGTCCTACGAGAAAGAGTTGTTTTCTGGTGAGGAAAGTCACTATTGTGCTCCCATTGCCATACACAGTGCAAAGAGCACTCGCGTCTCTTTCCAGGAAGTACCGTGTATTGGACTGAAGTGAAGCTACTCTTCTTATCAGGTTCCTAAGCAGAGTTGAAATAGATATGGCCCGTGTGTGTAGGAAGTACTGTTCTTTTTTTCTGAGCAAGCTCACTGTTCTGGCCCTATTAAACATGGTAGTGTAGAAGACTGCTCTTTCCTGAAAAGCAGAGTGTGTTTCTTGTAAGGCAAACTAGTGTTTGTTTCCCATTCATAAACGGAGTTGAATTACGTGCAGTTTCTGGTCCTATGAGCAAGAGTTGTTTTCTGGTAGGGAAAGTCACTATTGCGCTCCTATTGCCAAACAAAATGCAAATAGCACTCTCGTTTGTTACCGTTAAGTACAGTGTATTGGACTGAAGAGTAGCTACTCCTCTTGTGAGTTTTCTAAGCAGAGTTGAACAAGATATGTCCCGTGTGTGTGGGAAGCACAGTTCTTTTGTTCTGAGCAAGCTCACTGTTCAGGCCCAAAACGAAACACAGTAGTGTAGAAGAGTGCTCTTTTCTCAAAAGCAGAGTGTGTTCTTGTAAGGTGAGCTAGTGTTTGTTTTGCATTCATAAACGAAGTTGAATCACATGCAGTTTCTGGTCCTAGAGGCAAAAGTTGTTTTCTGGTTTGGAAAGTCACTATTGCGTTCACATTTCCATACACAGTCCAAATAGCAGTAGCGTCTGTTCCCAGCAAGTACAGTGTATTGGACTGAAGAGAAGCTACTGTTCTTGTCAGTTTCCTAAGTAGAGTTGAATTAGATATGGCGCGTGTTTGTAGGAAGTACAGTTCTTTTGTTCTGATCAAGCTCACTGTTCTGGCCCAATAGGAAACACAGTAGAGTAGAACAGTCCTATTTTCTCAAAAGCAGAGTGTGTGTGTTGTAAGGCAAGGTAGCATTTGTTTCCCACTCATAAACGGAGTTGAATCACATGCAGTTTCTAGTCCTACGAGCAAGAGTTGTGTTCTGGTAAGAAGAGTCACTATTGTGCTCCCATTGCCATACACATTGCAAATAACACTCGTGTCTGTTACCAGCAAGTACAGTGTATTGGACTGAAGAGAAGCTACTGTTCTTGTCAGTTTCTGAAGCAGAGTTGAACTAGATATGGCCCGTGGGTGTAGTAAGCACAGTTCTTTTGTTCCGACCAAGTCATTTTTCTGGCCCTATAGGATACACAGTAGAGTAGAAGAGTGCTCTTTCCTCAAAAGCAGAGTGTGTTTCTAGTAAAGCAAGCTAGAGTTTGTCTCCCATTCAAAAACAGAGTTGAAACACATGCATTTTCTTGTCTTATGAGCAAGAGTTGTTTTCTGGTAAGGAAAGTCACTATTGTGCTCACATTGCTATACACAGTGAAAAGAGCACTCGCATATTTTCCCAGCAAGTACAGTTTGTTGGACTGAAGAGAAGCTACTGTTCTTGTCAGTTTCCTAAGCAGAGTTGAAATAGATATGGCCCGTGTGGAGGAAACACAGTTCTTTTGTTCTCAGCAAGCTCACTGTTCAAGCCAAAAAAAAAAAACCCACAGTAGTGTAGAAGAAAGCTCTTTTCTCAAAAGCAAAGTGTGTTCTTGTAAGGTGAGCAAGTGTTTGTTTTGCATTCATAAACGAAGTTGAATCACATCCAGATTCTGGTCCTATGAGCAACAGTTGTTTTCTGGTAAAGAAAGTCACTATTGTGCTCCCATTGCCATATACAGTCCAAATAACACTAGCGTCTGTTCCCAGCAAGCACAGTGTATTTGACTGAAGAGAAGCTACTGTTCTTGTCAGTTTCTGAAGCAGAGTTGAACTAGATATGTCCCGTGTGTGTAGTTAGAACAGTTCTTATGTTCTGACTAAGTCATTGTTCTGGCCCTATAGGAAACACAGTAGAGTAGAAGAGTGCTCTTTCCTCAAAAGCAGAGTGTGTTTCTTGTAAGGTAAGCTAGAGTTTTTTTCCCATTCATAAACGGAATTGAATCACATGCAGATTCTGGTCCTATGAGTAAGAATTGTTTTCTGGTAAGGAAAGTCAATATTATGCCCCCGTTGCCATATATAGTGAAAATTGCAACTAGCGTCTGTTCCCTGCAAGTACAGTGTACTGGACTGAAGAAAAGCTATTGATCTTGTCTGTTTCTTAAGCAGAGTTGAACTAGGTATGGTCCATGTGTGTAGGAAGCACAGTTCTTTTGTTCTGAGCCAGCTCACTGTTCTGGCCCAATAAAAACACAGTAGAGAGAAGAGTGCTCTTTTCTCAAAAGCAGAGTGTGTTCTTGTAAGGGGAGCTAGTGTTTGTTTTCCATTTATAAAGGGAGTTGAATCAAATGCAGTTTCTGGTCGTATGAACAAGAGTTGTTTTCTGGTAAGGAAAGTCACTATTATGCCCCCATTGCCATAAACAGTGCAAATTGCAACTCGCGTCTGTTCTCAGCAAGTACTGTGTATTGGACTGAAGAGAAGCTACTGTTCTTGTCAGTTTCCTAAGCAGAGTTGAACTAGATATGGGCTGTGTGTGTAGGAAGCACTGTTCTTTTGTTATTAGCAAGCTCACTCTTCTGGCCCTGTAGGAAACACAGTAGAGTAGAAGAGTGCTCTTTTCTCAAAAGCAGAGTGTGTTTCTTGTAAGGCGAGCTAGTGTTTGCTTCCAATTCATGAATCGACTTGAATTGTACGCATGTTCTGATCCTATGAGCAAGAGTTGTTTTCTGGTAAGGAAAGTCACTATTGTCTTCTCTTTGCCCTACACAGTGCAAATAGCACTCTCATTTGTTCCCATTAAGTACTGTGTATTGGACTGAAGAGAAGCTACTGTTCTTGTCAGTTTCATAAGCAAAGTTGAACTAGATATGGCCCGTGTGTGTAGAAAGCACAATTCTTTTGTTCTGAGCCAGCTCACTGTTCTAGCCCAATAAAAAACACAGTAGAGAGAAGAGTGCTGTTTTCTCAACAGCAGAGTATGTTCTTGTAAGGCGAGCTAGTGTTTTTTTTCCATTCATAAACGGAGTTGAATCAAATGCAGTTTCTGGTCCTATGAACAAGAGTTGTTTTCTGGTAAGGAAAGTCACTATTGTGTCCCCATTGCCATATACAGTGCAAATTGCAACTCGCATCAGTTCCCAGCAAGTAAAGTGTATTTGACTGAAGAGAAGCTATTGTTCTTGTCAGTTTCTTAAGCAGAGTTGAACTAGATATGGCCAATGTGTGTAGGAAGCACAGGTCTTATGTTCTGAGCAAGCTCACTGTTCTGACCTAGTGGAAACACAGTAGATTAGAAGAGTGCTCTTTTCTCAAAAGAGGAGTGTGTTTCTTGGAAGGAGAGCGAGTGTTTACTTTTCATTCATAAACGGAGATGAATCACACACAGTATCTGATCCTACGACTAACAGTTTTTTTCTGGTAAGGAAAGTCACTATTGCTCTCCCATTGCCATCCACAGTGCAAATAGCAATTGTGTCTCTTCCCAGCAAGTACAGTGTTTGGGACTGAAGAGAAGCTACTGTTCTTGGCAGAATCGCAAAAAGAGTTGAAGTAGATATGGCCCTTGTGTGTAGGAAACACATTTCTTACGTTATTAGCAAGCTCACTGTTCTGGCCATATTGGAAACACAGTAGAGTAGAAGAGGGCTCTTTTCTCAAAAGCAGAGTGTTTTGCTTGTAAGGCAAACTAGTGTTTGTTTCCCATTCATAAGTGGAGTTGAATCACCTGCAGTTTCTGGTCCTATGAGTAAAAGTTGTTTTCTGGTAAAAAGAGTAACTATTGTGCTCCTATTGCCATACACAGTGCAAATAGCACTCGCTTCTGTTCCCAGCAAGTGCAGTGTATTGGAATGAACAGAAGCTACTGTTTGTGTCAGTTTCCTAAGCAGAGTTGAACTAGATAAGGCCCGTGTGTGTAGGAAGCAAAGTTCTTTTGTTCTGAGCAAGCTCGCTCTTCTGGAACTATAGAAAAAGCAGTAGAGTAAAAGAGTGCTATTTTCTCAAAAGCAGAGTGTGTTTCTTGTAAGGTGAGCTAGTGTTTTTTCCCATTCACAAATGGATTTGAATCACATGAAGTTTCTGATCCTACGATCAAGAATTCTTTTCTGGTAAGATGAGTCACTATTCGCTCCCATTTCCATACACAGTGCAAATGGCACTTGCGTATGTTCCCAGAAAGTACAGTGTATTGAACTGAAGAGAAGATACTGTTCTTGTCAGTTTCCTAAGGAGAGTTGAACTAGATATGGCCCGTGTGTGTAGGAAGCACAGTACGTTTGTTGTGAGCAAGCTCACTGTTCTGGCCCTATAGGAAACACAATAGAGTAAAAGAGTGTTCTTCTCTCAAAAGCAGAGTGTATTTCTTTTAAAGCAAGCTAGTGTTTGTTTCCCATTCATAAATGGAGTTGAATCATATGCAGTTTCTGGTCCTACGATCAAGAGTTCTTTCCTGGTAAGATGAGTCACTATTGTGCTCCCATTTCCATACACAGTGCAAATAGCACTTGCATATGTTCCCAGCAAGTACAGTGTATTGGACTGAAGAGAAGCTACTGTTCTTGTCAGTTTCCTAAGCAGAGTTAAACTATATGGCCCGTGGGTATAGGAAGCACAGTTCTTTTGTTCTGAGCAAGCTCACTGTTCTTTCCCTAAAGGAAAATCAGTAGAGTAAAAGAAAGCTCTCTTCTCAAAAGCAGAGTGTGATTCTTTTAAGGCGAGCTAGTGTTTGTTTCCCATTCATAAAGAAGTTGAATCACATGCAGTTTCTGGTCCTATGAGCAAGAGTTGTTTTCTGGGAAGAAGAGTCACTATTGCGTTCCCATTGCCATACACAGTGCAAATAGCACTCGTGTATGTTCCCAGCAAGTACAGTGTATTGGACTGAAGAGAAGATACTGTTCATGTCAGTACCCTAAGCAGAGTTGAACTGGATATAGCCTGTGTCTGTAGGAAGCATAGTTCTTTTGTTCTGAGCAAGCTCACTTTTCTTGCCCTATAGGAAATACAGTGGAATAAAAGAGTGCTCTTTTCTTAAAAGCAGACTGTGATTCTTGGAAGGCGAGCTAGGGTTTGTTTCCATTCATAAATGGAGTTGAATCCCATTCAGTTTCTGCTTCTGTAGGCAAGAGTTGTTTTCTGGTAAGAAAAGTCACTATGGTGCTCCAATTGCCATATTCAGTGCAATTAGCACTCACATCTGTTCCCAGCAAGTACAGTGTATTGGACTGAAGAGAAGATACTGTTCTTGTCAGTTTTCTAAGCACAGTTGAAATAGATATGGCCCTTGTGTGTAGGAAGAACAGTTCTTTTGTTCTGAGCAAGCTCACTCTTCTGGCCCAATAGGAAACATAGTAGAGTAAATGAGGGCTCTTTTTTCAAGAGCAGAGTGTGTTTCTTGTAAGTCGAGCAAATGTTTGTTTCCCATTCATAAATGTAGTTGAATCCCATGCAGTTTCTGGTCCTATGAGCAAGAGTTGTTTTCTGGTAAGAAGAGTCACTATTGCACTCCCATTGCCATACATAGTGCAAATAGCACTTGTGTCTGCTTCGCAGCAAGTACAGTGTATTGGACTGAAGAGAAGCTACTGTTCTTGTCATCTTCCTAAGCAGAGTTTAACTAAATATGGCCCGTGTGTGTAGGAAGCACAGTTCTTTTGTTCTGAGCAAGCTCACTGTTTTGGCCCACTAGGAAACGTACAATGTAGAAGAGTGCTCTTTTCTCAAAGGCAGAGTATGTTTTTTGTAAGGTGAGCTAGTATTTGTTTCCCATTCATAAATGTAGTTGAATCACCTGCAGTTTCTGGTCCTATGAGTAAAAGTTGTTTTCTGGTAAGAAGAGTCACTATTGCGCTCCCTTTGACATTCACAGTGCAAAGAGCACTTGTGTCTGTTCCCAGCAAGTACAGTGTATTGGACTGAAGAGAAGCTACTGTTTTTGTCAGTTTCCTAAGAAAAGTTGAAATAGATTTGACCCGTGTGGGTAGGAAGCACAGTTCTTTCGTTCTATTCTTGCCCAAGAGGAAAAATGGTAGAGTAGAAGTGTGCAATTTTTTCAAAAACAGAGTATGTTTTGTGTAAGGTGAGCTAGTGTTTGTTACTCATTCATAAATGGAGTTGAATCACATGTAGTTTCTGGTCCTATGACCAAGAGCTGTATTCTGGTAAGAAGAGTCACAATTGTGCTCACATTGCCACACACAGTGCAAATAACATTCGCTATTGTTCGCAGCAAGTACAGTGTATTGGACTGAAGAGAAGATACTGTTCTTGTCAGCTTCCTAGTTATGGATCATGTGTGTAGGAAGCACAGTTCTTTTGTTCTGAGCAAGCTCACTGTCTGGCTCTATAGGAAACACAGTAAAGTAGAAGAGTGCTCTATTTTCAAAAGCAGAGTGTGTTTCCTGTAAGGCAAGCTAGTGTTTGTTTCCCATTCCTAAATGTAGTTGAATCACATGCAGTTTCTGGTCCTACGAGCAAGAGATGTTTTCTGATATGAAGAGTCACAATTGCGCTCCCATTTCCAGACACATTGCAAATAGCACTTGCATATGTTCCCAGCAAGTATAGTGTTTGACTGATGAGAAGCTACTGTTCTTGTCAATTTCCTAAGCTGAGTTAAACTATATGGCCTGTGGGTGTAGGAAGCACAGTTCTTTTGTTCTGAGCAAGCTCACTTTTCTTGCCCTATAGGAAACACATTAGAGTAAAAGAGTGCTCTTTTCTTAAAAGCAGAGTGTGTTTCTTGTAAGGCGAGCAAATGTCTGTTTCCCATTCATAAATGTAGTTGAATCCCATGTAGTTTCTGGTCCTACGAGCAAGAGTTGTTTTCTGGTAAGAAGAGTCACTATTGCACTCCCATTGCCATACATAGTGCAAATAGCACTTGTGTCTGTTTCGCAGCAAGTACAGTGTATTGGACTGAAGAGAAGCTACTGTTCTTGTCATCTTCCTAAGCAGAGTTTAACTAGATATGGCCCGTGTGTGTAGGAAGCACAGTTCTTTTGTTCTGAGCAAGCTCACTGTTCTGGCCCAATAGGAAACATATAAAGTAGAAGAGTGCTCTTTTATCAAAGGCAGAGTATGTTTCTTGTAAGGCGAGCTAGTATTTGTTTCCCATTCATAAATGGAGTTGAATCACCTGCAGTTTCTGGTCCTACGAGTAAATTTGTTTTCTGGTAAGAACAGTTCTATTGCGCTCCCATTGCCATACACAGTACAAAGAGCACTTGCGTTTGTTCCCAGCAAATACAGTGTATTGGACTGAAGAGAAGCTACTGTTTTTGTCAGCATCCAAAGCACAGTTGAAATAGATATGACCCATGTGGGTAGGAAGCACAGTTCTTTCGTTCTGAGCAAGCTCATTTTTCTTGCCCAGGAAGAAAAATGGTAGAGTAAAAGAGTGCAATTTTTTCAAAAGCAGAGTATGTTTCGTGTAAGGCGAGCTAGTGTTTGTTACCCATTCATAAATGGAGTTGAATCACATATAGTTTCTGGTCCTATGACCAAGAGGTGTATTCTGGTAAGAAGAGTCAAAATTGTGCTCACATTGCAACACAGTGCAAATAACACTCACTTATGTTCGCAGCAAGTACAGTGTATTGGACTGAAGAGAAGATACTGTTCTTGTCAAGTTCCTAAGCAGAGTTTAACTAGTTATGGATCGTGTGTGTAGGAAGCACAGTTCGTTTGTTCTGAGCAAGCTCACTGTTTTGGCTCTATAGAAAACACAGTAAAGTAGAAGAGTGCTCTTTTTTCAAAAGTAGAGTGTGTTTCTTGTAAGGCAAGCTATTGTTTGTTTCCCATTCCTAAATGTAGTTGAATCACATGCAGTTTCTGGTCATACGAGCAAGAGATGTTTTCTGATATGAAGAGTCACAATTTCGCTCCCATTTCCATACACATTGCCAATAGCACTTGCGTATGTTCCCAGCAAGTATATTGTATTAGACTGATGAGAAGCTACTGTTCTTGTCAGTTTCCTAAGCTGAGTTAAACTATATGGCCCATGGGTGTAGGAAGCATAGTTCTTTTGTTCTAAGCAAGCTCACCTTTGTTGCACAAATGGAAACACAGTAGACTAAAAGAGTGCTCTCTTCTCAAAATCAGAGTGTGTTTTTTGTAAGGCGAGCTAGTGTTTGTTTCCCATTCATAAAGGAAGTTGAATCACATGCAATTTCTGGTCCTACGAGTAAGAGTTATTTTCTGGTAAGAAGACTCGCTATTGTGCTCCCATTGCCATACACAGTGCAAATAGCCCTCACGTCTGTTCCCCGCAAGTACAGTGTATTGGACTGAAGAGAAGATACTGTTCTTGTAAGTTTCCTAAGCAGAGTTAAACTATATGGCCTGTTGGTGTAGGAAGCACAGTTCTTTTGTTCTGAGCAAGCTCACTTTTCTTGCCCTATAGGAAACACAGTAGAGTAAAAGAGTGCTCTTTTCTCAAAAGCAGAGTGTGTTTCTTGTAAGGCGAGCTAGCGTTTGTTTCCCATTCATAAATGGAGTTGAATCACATTCAGTTTCTGCTCCTATAGGCAATAGTTGTTTTCTGGTAGAAGAGTCTCTATTGTGCTCCAATTGCCATACTCAGTGCAATTAGCACTCGCGTCTGTTGCCAGCAAGTACAGTGTATTGGATTGAAGAGAAGATACTGTTCTTGTCAGTTTCCTAAGCACAGTTGAAAAAGTTATGGCACTTGTGTGTAGGAAGAACAGTTCTTTTGTTCTGAGCAATCTCCCTCCTCTGGCCCAATAGGAAACACTGTAGAGTAAATGAGTGCCCTTTTTTCAAGAGCAGAGTGTGTTTCTTGTAAGGCGAACTAATGTTTGTTTCCCATTCAGAAATGTAGTTGAATCCCATGCAGTTTCTGGTCCTATGACCAAGAGCTGTTTTCTGTTAAGAAGAGTCACTATTGCGCTCACATTGCCACACACAGTACAAATAACTCTCGCTTCTGTTCGCAGCAAGTACAGTGTATTGGACTAAAGAGCAGCTATTGTTCTTGTCAGCTTCCTAAGCAGAGTTTAACTAGTTATGGATTGTGTGTGTAGGAAGCACAGTTCTTTTGTTCTGAGCAAGCTCACTGTTCTGGCTCTATAAGAAACACAGTAAAGTAGAAGAGTGCTCTTTTTTCAAAAGCAGAGTGTGTTTCTTGTAAGGCGAGCTAGTGTTTGTTTCCCATTCCTAAATGTAGTTGAATCACATGAAGTTTCTGGTCCTCCGAGCAAGAGTTGTTTTCTGGTAAGAAGAGTCACTATTGTGCTCCCATTTCCATACACAATGCAAATAGCACTTGCGTACGTTCCCAGCAAGTACAGTGTATTTGACTGAAGAGAAGCTACTGTTCTTGTCAGTTTCCAAAGCAGAGTTAAACTATATGGCCCGTGGGTGTAGGAAGCACAGTTCTTTTGTTCTGAGCAAGCTCACCGTTGTTGCCCGAAAGGAAACAAAGTAGAGTAGAAGAGTGCTCTCTTCTCAAAAACAGAGTGTGTTTCTTGTAAGGCGAGCTAGTGTTTGTTTCCCATTCATAAAGGAAGTTTAATCACATGCACTTTCTGGTCCTACCAGCAAGAGTTGTTTTCTGGTAAGAAGAGTCGCTATTGCGCTCCCATTGCCATACACAGTGCAAATAGCACTCACGTCTGTCCCCAGCAAGTACAGTGTATTGGACTGAAGAGAAGATACTGTTCTTGTCAGTTTCCTAAGCAGAGAGAAACTATATGGCCTGTGGGTGTACGAAGCACAGTTCTTTTGTTCTAAGCAAGCTCACTTTTCTTGCCCTATAGGAAAAACAGTAGAGGAAAACAGTGCTCTTTTCTCAAAAGCAGAGTGTGTTTCTTGTAAGGCGAGCTAGTGTTTGTTTCCCATTCATAAATCAAGTTGAATCACATTCAGTTTCTGCTTCTATAGGCAAGAGTTGTTTTCTGGTAAGAAGAGTCACTATTGTGGTCCAATTGCCATACTCAGTGCAATTAGCACTCGCGTCTGTTCCCAGCAAGTACAGTGTATTGGATGGAAGAGAAGATACTGTTCTTGTCAGTTTCCTAAGCACAGTTGAAATAGATATGGCCCTTGTGTTTAGGAAAATCATTTCTTTTGTTCTGAGCAAGCTCATTCCTCTGGCCCAATAGAAAACACGGTAGAGTAAATGAGTGCTCTTTTTTCAAGAGCAGAGTGTCTTTCTTATAAGGCGAGCTAATGTTTGTTTCCCATTCATAAATGTAGTTGAATCCCATGCAGTTTCTGGTCCTACAAGCAAGCATTGTTTTCTGGTAAGAAGAGTCACTATTGCGCTTCCATTGCCATACACAGTGCAAATAGCACTTGTGTCTGTTTCGCAGCAAGTTCAGTGTATTAGACTAAAGAGAAGCTTCTGTTCTTGTCAGCTTCCTGAGCAGAGTTTAAGTAGATATGGCCTGTGTGTGTAGGAAGCACAGTTCTTTTGTTCTGTACAAGCTCACTGTTCTGGCCTTATAGGAAACATACAAAGTAGAAGAGAGCTGTTTTCTCAAAGGCAGAGTATGTTTCTTGTAAGGCGAGCTAATATTCGCTTCCCATTCATAAATGGAGTTGAATCACCTGCAGTTTCTGGTACTATGAGCGAGAGTTGTTTTCTGGTAAGAAGAGTCACTATTGTGCTCACATTGCCATACACAGTGCAAAGAGCACTTGTGTCTGTTCCCAGCAAGTACAGTGTATTGGACTGAAGAGAAGCTACTGTTTTTGTCAGTTTCTTAAGAAAACTTGAAATAGATATGACCCGTGTGGGTAGGAAGCACAGTTCTTTTGTTCTGAGCAAGCTCACTGTTCTGGCCTTATAGGAAACTTATAAAGTAGAAGAGTGCTCTTTTCTCAAAGACAGAGTATGTTTCTTGTAAGGTGAGCTAGTATTCATTTCCTATTCATAAATGGAGTTGAATTACCTGCAGTATCTGGTTCTATGAGTAAAAGTTGTTTTCTGGTAAGAAGATTCACTATTGTGCTCTATTTGCAATACACAGTTCAAATAGCACTCGCGTCTGTTCCCAGCAAGTACAGTGTATTGGACTGAAGAGAAGCTACTGTTCTTGTCAGTTTCCTAAGCAGAGTTGAACTATTTATGCATCGTGTGTGTAGGAAGCACAGTTTTTTTTTTCTGAGCAAGCTCACTGTTCTGGCTCTATAAGAAAAACAGTAAAGTAGAAGAGTGCTCTTTTTTCAAAAGCAGAGTGTGTTTCTTGTAAGGCGAGCTAGTGTTTGTTTCCCACCTAAATGTAGTTGAATCACATGCAGTTTCTGGTCCTACGAGCAAGAGTTGTTTTCTGGTAAGAAGAGTCAGTATTGTGCTCCCATTGCCATACACAGTGCAAATAGCACTTGCGTCTGTTCCCAGCAATTACTGTGTAAGGGACTGAAGAGAAGATAATGTTCTTGTCAGTTTCCTAAGCAGAGTTAAACTATATGGCCTGTTGGTGTAGGAAGCATAGATCTTTTGTTCTGAGCAAGCTCACTTTTCTTGCCCTATAGGAAACAGAGCAGAGTAAAAGAGTGCTCTTTTCTCAAAAGCAGAGTATGTTTCTTGTAAGGCGAGCTAATGTTTGTTTCCCATTCATAAATGTAGTTGAATCACATTCAGTTTCTGCTCCTATAGGCAATAATTGTTTTCTCGTAAGAAGTGTCACTATTGTGCTCCAATTGCCATACTCAGTGCAATTAGCACTTTCGTCTGTTCCCAGCAAGTACAGTTTATTGGATTTTAGAAAAGATACTGTTCTTGTCAGTTTCCTAAGCACAGTTGAAATAGATATGGCCCTTGAGTGTAGGAAGGACAGGTCTTTTGTTCTGAGCAAGCTCACTCCTCTTGCACAACAGGAAACATAGTAGAGTAAATGAGGGCTCTTTTTTCAAGAGCAGAGTGTGTTTCTTGTAAGTCGAGCTAATGTTTATTTCCCATTCATAAATGTAATTGAATCCCATGCAGTTTCTGGTCCTACGAGCAAGAGTTGTTTTCTGGTAAGAAGAGTCACTTTTGCGCTCCAATTGCCATACACAGTGCAAATAGCACTTGTGTCGGTTTTGCAGCAAGTACAGTGTATTGGACTGAAGAGAAGCTACTGTTCTTGTCAGCTTCCTAAGCAGAGTTTAACTAGTTATGGCCCGTGTGTGTATGAAGCTCAGTTCTTTTATTCTGAGCAAGCTCATATTCTTTCCCTATAGGAAACACAGTAAAGTAGAAGAGTGTTCTTTTTTCAAAAGCAGAGTGTGTTTCTTGTAAGGCGAGCTTGTGTTTGTTTCCCATTCCTAAATGTAGTTGAATCACATGCAGTTTCTTGTCCTATGAGCAAGAGTTGTTTTCTGGTAAGAAGAGTCAATATTGCGCTCCCATTGCCATACACAGTGCAAATAGCTCTCGCTTCTGTTCCCTACATGTACAGTGTATTGGACTGAAGAGAAGATACTGTTCTTGTCAGCTTCATAAGCACAGTTGAACTAGATATGGCTCCTGTGTGTAGGAAGCACAGTTCTTTTGTTCTGAACAAGCTCACAGTTCTGCCCTATAGGAAATACAGTAGAGTAGAAGAGTACTCTTTTCTCAAAAGCAGAGTGTTTTTCTTGAAAGGCAGACTAGCGTTTGTTTCCCATTTATAAACGAAGTTGAATCACATGCAGTTTCTGCTGCTATGAGCAAGAGTTGATTTCTTGTAAGGAAAGTCACTATTTTGATCCCTTTGCCATACACAGTTCAAAAAACTCTCGCATCTTTTCCCAGCAAGTACACTGTATTGGACTGAAGAGAAGCAAATCTCCCTGTCAGTTTTCTAAGCAAAGTTGAACTAGATACAACCCGTGTGTGCAGGATGCACAATTCTTTTGTTCTGAGCAAACTTACTCTTCTGGCCTTATAGGAAACACAGTAGAGTAGAAGAGTGCTCCTTTCTCAAAAACAGAGTGTGTTTCTTATAAGGCGAGCTAGTGTTTGTTTCAAATTCATAAACGGATTTGAATCTCATGCAGTTTCTGGTCCTACAAGCAAGAGTTATTTTCCGGTAAGGAAAGTCACTATTATGCTCTCATTGACATATACAGTGCAAATAGCACTCGCGTCTCTTCCCAGCATGTACATTGTATTGGACTGAGAGAACCTACTGTTCTTGTCAGTTTCCTAAGCAGTGTTGAACTAGATATGGCCCGGTTGTGTAGGAAGCACAGTTCTTTTGTTCTCAGCAAGCTCACTGTTCTGAACAAATAAAAACACTGTAGAGTAGAAGAGTGATGTTTTCTCAAAAGTGGAGTGTGTTTCCTGTAATGTGAGCTAGTGATTGTTTACCATTCATAAACGGAGTTGAATCACAAGCAGTTTCTGGTACAATGACCAAGAGTTGTTTTCTGGTAAGGAAAATCACTATTGAGTTCACAAATCCAAGCACATTGCAAATAGACTGGTGTATTTAACCAGCAAGTACATTGTATTGGAGTGAAGAGAAGCTACTGTTCTTGTCAGTTTCCTAAACAGAGTTGAACTTGATATGGTTCGTGTATGTAGGAAGCCACAATCTTTTGTTCTGAGCAAGCTGACATTTCTGGCCCTTTAGGAAACACATTAGAGTAGAAGAGTGCTCTTTTCTCAAAGCAGAGTGTGTTTCTTTTAAGGCGAGCTAGTGTTTTTTCCCATTCTAAAATGGAGTTGAATCACATGCAGTTTCTGGTCTTATAAGATAGAGTTACTTTCTGGTACGGGAAGTAACTGTCGTGCTCCCATTGCCATACACAATGCAAATAGCACTTGCTTCTGTTCCCAGTTAGTACAGTGTATTGGAATTTAGAGCAGCTACTCTTCTTGTCAGTTTCCTAAGCAGGGTTGAACTAGATATGACCCAGTTGTGCAGGAAGCACAGTTCTTTTGTTCTGAGCAAGCTCACTTTTGGCCCTATAGGAAACACAGTAGAGTAGAATAGTGCTCTTTTCCCAAAAGCAGAGTGTTTTTCTTGTAACACAAGCCAGTGTTTGTTTCCCATTTATAAACGGAGTTGAATCCCATGCAGTTTCTGGTCCTATGAGAAAGAGTTGTTTTCTGGTAAGGAATGTCACTGTTGCGCTCCCATTGCCATACACAGTGCAAATAAAACTCGTGTCTGTTCCCAGCAAGTACAATGTATTGGACTGAAGAGAAGCTACTATTTTTGTCAGCTTTTGAAGCAGTGTTGAACTAGATATGACTCATGTGTGAAGGAAACACAGTTCTTTTGTTCTGAGAAAGCTCACACTTCTGGATCTATAAGAAACACAGTAAGTTAAAGAGTGTTCTTTTCTCAAAAGCAGAGTGTGTTTCTTATAAGGCGAGCTAGTGTTTGTTTCCCATTCATAAACAGAGTTGAATCACATGCACTTTCTGGTCCTATGAGCAAAAGTTCTTTTCTGGTAAGGAAAGTCATTATTATGCTCCCATTGCCATATACAGTGCAAATAGCACTCGCGTCTGTTCCCAACAAGTACAGTGTATTGGACTGAAGAGAAGCTACCGTTCTTGTTAGTTTCTTGTTGTTTTTTTTTTTTTTTTTTTTTTTTTTTTTTCGAGACAGGGTTTCTCTGTGTAGCTTTGCGCCTCTCCTGGAACTCACTTGGTAGCCCAGGCTGGCCTCGAACTCACAGAGATCCGCCTGGCTCTGCCTCCCGAGTGCTGGGATTAAAGGCGTGCGCCACCACCGCCCGGCCTTGTTAGTTTCTTAAGGAGACTTGAATTAGATATGACCCGTGTGTGTAGGAAGAATAGATTTTGTTCTGAGCAAGCTCACTCTTCTGGCCCTATAAGAGACACAGTAGAGAAGAAGAATGCTCGTTTCTCAAAAGCAGAGTGTGTTTCTTGTAAGTGAGCTAGTGTTCATTTCAAATTCATAAACGTAGTTGAATCACAGGCATTTTCTGCTCCTACAAGCAAGAGTTCTTTTCTGGTAAGGAAAGTCACTATTATGCTCTCATTGCCATATACAGTGAAAATAGCACTCGCGTCTGTTCCCAACAACTACATTGTATTGGACTGAGGAGAAGCTACTGTTCTTGTCAGTTTCCTAAGCAGAGTTAAATTAGATATGGCCCGGTTCTGTAGGAAGCACAGTTCTTTTGTTCTGAGAAAGCTCACTGTTCTTACCAAATAAAAACACTGTAGAGTAGAAGAGTGATGTTTTCTCAAAAGCAGAGTGTGTTTCTTGTTAGAGGAGCTAATGTTTGTTTCCCATTCATAAACGGAATTGAGTCACATGCAGTTTCTGGTTGTATGAGAAGAGTTTTTTTTTTCTGGTAAGGAAAGTCACTCATGGGCTCCCTTTGCCATACACAGTACAAATAATATTCGCGTCTGTTCCAAGCAAGTTCATTGTATTGGAATGAAGAGAAGCTATGCTTCTTGCCTGTTTCCTATGCAGAATTGAACTAGATATGGCCCGTGTTTGTAGGAAGCACAGTTCTTTTGTTCTTAGCAAGCTCACTGTTCTGGAACTATAGGAAACAGAGTAGAGAACAAGAGTGCTCTTTTTTCAAAAGCAGAGTGTTTTTCTGGTAAGGCGAGCTAGTATTTGTTTCCCATTCATAAACGGAGTTGAATCACAAGCAGTTTCTGGTACTATGACCATGAGTTGTTTTCTCATAAGGAAAGTCACTACTGAGTTCACAGAGCCAAGCACAGTGCAAATAGACTGGCGTATGTAACCAGCAAGTACAGTGTATTGGACTGAAGAGAAGCTACTGTTCTTGTCGGTTTCCTAAGCGGAGTTGAACTAGATATTGCCGTGTGTGTAGGAAACACAGTACTTTTGTTCTGTGCAAGCTCACTGCTCTGGCCCTCTAGGAAACACAATAGAGTAGATGAGTGCTCTATTCTCCAAAGCAGAGGGTGTTTCTTGTAAGGCGAGCTAGTGTTCGTTTCCCATTCATAAACAAAGTTGAATCACATGTAGTTTCTGGTCCTACGAGTAAGAGATGTTTTCTGGTAAGGAAAGTCACTATTGCGTTCCCCTTGCCATACACAGTGCAAATAACACTCGCTTCTGTTCCCAGCAACTGCATTGTATTGGACTGAAGATAAGCTACTGTTCTTTACAGTTTTTTAAGCAGTGTTGAACTAGATATGGCCCATATGTGAAGGAAGCAAAGATCTTTTGCTCTGAGCAAGCTCACAGTTCTTGGGCAATAGGAAACAGAGTAGAGTAGAAGAGTGCTCTTTTCTCAAAAGCAGAGTGTGTATCTTGTAAGGAGAGCTAGTGTTTGTTTCCCATTCATAAACGAAGTTGAATCACATGTAGTTTCTAGTCCTAGGAGAAAGAATTGCTTTCTGGTAAGGAAAGTCACTATTGTGTTCTCCTTCCTTTACAGTGCAAATAGCACTCACATATGTTCCCAGCAAGTACAATGTATTGGACTGAACAGAAGCTCCTATTCTTGTCAGTTTCCTAAGCAGAGTTGAAGTTGATATGGCCCGTGTGTGTAGGAAGCACAGTTCTTTTGTTTTGAGCAAGGTCACTGTTCTGGCCCTATAGGAAGCACATTAGAGAAGAAGATTGCTTTTTTCTAAAAAGCAGAGTGGATTTCTTGTAAGGGGAGCTAGTGTTTGTTTCCCATATATAAACAGAGTTGAATCGTATGCAGTTTTTGTTTTTATGAGCAAGAGTTGTTTTCTGGTAAGGAGTGTCACTGTTGTATTCTTATTGCCATACACAGGGAAAATAGCACTCACTTCAGTTCCCAGCATGTACAGTATATTGGACTGAAGAGAAGCTAAGTTCTTGTAAGTTTTCTAAGCAAAGTTGTATTAGATATGCCCCGTGTGTAGGAAGCACAGTTCTTTTGTTCTGAGCAAGCTCACTGATCTGGCCCTATAGGGAAAACATTAGGGTAGAAGAGGGCTCTTTTCTCAAAAGCAGAGTGTATTTCTTGTAAGGCAAGGTAGTGTTTGTTTGCCATTCATAAACGGAGTGGAATGGCATGCAGTTTCTGGTCCTATAAGCCAGAGTTGTTTTCTGGTAAGCAAAGTCACTCTTATGCTCCCACTGCCATACACAGTACAAATAGCACTCGCGTCTGTTCTCAGCAAGTACTGTGTATTGGACTTAAGAGAAACTACTGTTCTTGTCAGTTTCCTAAGCAGAATTGAATTAGATATGGACCGTGTGTGTAGGAAGCACAGTACTATGTTCTGAGCAAGCTCACTGTTCTGGCCCTATAGAAAACACAGTAGAGTAGAAGAGTATTTCTTTCTCAAAAGCCGTGTGTGTTTCTTGTAAGGCGAGATAGTGTTTGTTTCGAATTCTTAAACGGATGTGAATCTCATGCAGTTTCTGGTCCTACGAGCAAGAGTTCTTTTCCATTAAGGAAAGTTACTATTATGCTCTCATTGCCATAAACAGTGCAAATAGCACTCGCGTCTGTTCCCAGCAAGTACATTGTATTGGAATGAGAGAACCTACTGCTCTTGTCAGTTTCCTAAGCAGTGTTGAACTAGATATGGCCCAGTTTTGTAGGAAGCACAGCTCTTTTGTTCTGAGCAAGCTCACTGTTCTGAACAAATAAAAACACTGTAGAGTAGAAGAGTGATGTTTTCTCATAAGCAGAGTGTGTTTCCTGTAAGGCGAGCTAGTGATTGTTTACCATTCATAAATGGAGTTGAGTCACATGCAGTTTCTGGTCCTATGAGCAAGAAATGTTTTCTGGTAAGGAAAGTCACTCTTGGGCTCCCATTGCCATACACAGTACAAATAGCACTCGCATCTGTTCCCAGCAAGTACATTGTATTGGACTGAAGAGAAGCTACTCTTCTTGTCCGTTTCCTAAGCAGAATTGAACTAGATATGGCCCCTGTTTGTAGGAAGCACAGTTCTTTTGCTCTGAGCAAGCTCACTGTTCTGGAACTATAGGAAACAAAGTACAGAAGAAGAGTGCTCTTTTTTCAAAAGCAGAGTGTTTTTCTTGTAAGGTGAGCTAGTGTTTCTTTTCCATTCATAAATGGAGTTGAATCACATGCAGTTTCTGATCCTATGAGGAAGAGTTGATTTCTGTTAATAAAGTCACTATTGTGCTCCCATTGCCATACACTGTGCAAATAGCATTCGAGTCTGTTCCCAGCAAGTAAAGTGTTTTGGACTGAAGGGAAGCTAGTGTTCATGTCAGTTTCGAAGCTGAGTTTAACTAGATATGGCCCGTGTGTGTAGCAAACACTGCCTTTGTTCTGAACAAGCTCACTGTTCTGTCCCTATAGGAAACACAGTAGAGTAGAAGAGTGCTCTTTTCTCAAAAGCAGAGTGTGTTTCCTGTAAGGTGAGCTAGTGTTTTTTTCCCATTCATAAACAGAGTTGAATCACATGCAGTTTCTGGTCCTACATGCAAGAGTTGTTTTCTGGTAGAAAAGCCACTTTTGTGCTCCCATTGCAATTCACAGTGCAAATAGCATCCGTCTGTTCGTAGCAAGTACAGTGTTTTGGACTGAAGCAAAGCTGCTTTTCTTGTCAGTTTCCTAAGCAGAATTAAACTAGATATGGCCCGTGTGTGTAGGAAGCACAGTTCTTTTTTTCTGAGCAAGCTCACTGTTCTGGCCCTATAGGAAACCCAGTAGAGTAATTGAGTGCTCTTTTCTCAAAAGCAGAGTGCATTTCTTGTAAGGCGAGCTAGTGTTAGTTTAACATTCATAAACAGAGTTGAATCACATGCAGTTTCCTATGAGCAGGAGTTGTGTTCTGGTAAGGAAAGTCATTATTGCTCTCCCATTGCCATACACAGTGCAAATAGCACTCGTGTCTGTTCGCAGGAAGTGCAGTGTATTGGACTTCAGAGAAGCTAGGGTTCTTTTCAGTTTCCTAAGCAGAGATGACCTAGATATGGCCCCTGTGTGTTGGAAGCACAGTCTTTTATGCTGAACAAGGTCACTGTTCTGGAACTATAGGAAACACAGTAGAGAAGAAGAGTGCTCTTTTCTCAAAAGCATAGTGGATTTCTTGTAAGGCGAGCTAGTGTTTGTTTCCCATTCATAAATGGAATTGAATCAAATGCAGTTTCTGTTCCTATGAGCAAGAGTTGTTTTCTTGAAAGGAATATCACTATTGTGCTCCCATTGCCATACACAGTGCAAATAGCACAAGCATCTGTTCCCAGCAAGTATAGTGTATTGGACTGAAGAGAAGATACTGTTCTTGGCAGTTTCCTATGCAGAGTTGAACTAGATATGGCCCGTGTGTGTAAGAAGCACAGTTCTTTTGTTCTGAACAAGCTCACTATTCTGGCCCTCTAGGAAACACAGTAGAGTAGAAGAGTGCTCTTTTTTCAAAAGCAGAGTGTGTTTCTCGTAAGTCGAGCTAGTGTCAGTTTCTCATTCATAAACAGAGTTGTATCACAAGCATTTTCTGGTCCTATGAGCATAAGCTGTTTTCTGGTAAGGAAAGTCACTATTGTACTCCCCTTGACATACACAGAGCAAATAGCACTCGCGTCTGTTACCAGCAATAAAGTGTATTGGACTGAAGAGAAGCTAGTGTTCATGTCAGTTTCGAAGCTGAATTTAACTAGATATTGCCTGTGTGTGTAGCAAGCACTGCCATTGTTCTGAACATGCTCACTGTTCTGTCCCTTTAGGAAACGCAGTAGAGTAGAAGAGTGCTCTTTTCTCAAAAAAGAGTGTGTTTCCTGTAAGGAGAGCTAGTATTTGTTTCCCATTCATAAACGGAGTTGAATCACATGCAGTTTTTGGTCCTACAAGAAAGAGTTGTCTTCTGGTAGAAAAGTCACTTTTGTGCTCCCATTGCAATTCACAGTGCAAATAACATCCGTCTGTTCGTAGCAAGTACAGTGTATTGGACTGAAGCAAAGCTGCTGTTCTTGTCAGTTTCCTAAGCAGAGTTGAACTAGATATGGCCCGTACGTGTAGGAGGCACCGTTCTTTTTTTCTGAGCAAGCTCACTGTTCTGGCCCTACAGGAAACCCAGTAGAGTATATTAAGTGCTCTTTTCTCAAAAGCAGATTGCGTTTCTTGTAAGGCGAGCTAGTGTTAGTTTAACATTCATAAAAAGAGTTGAATCACATGCAGTTTCCTATGAGCAAGAGTTGTTTTCTGGTAAGGGAAGTCATTATTGCTCTCCCATTGCCATACACAGTACAAATAGCACTCATGTCTGTTCACAGCAAGTGCAGTGTTGGACTTCAGAGAAGCTAGGGTTCTTTTCAGTTTCCTAAGCGGAGTTGACCTAGATATGGCTCCTGTTGTTTGAAGCACAGTCTTTTGTTCTGAACAAGGTCACTCTTCTGGAACTATAGGAAACACAGTAGAGAAGAAGAGTGCTCTTTTCTCAAAAGCAGAGTGGGTTTCTAGTAAGGTCAGCTAGTGTTTGTTTCCCTATCATAAATGTAGTTGAATCCCATGCAGTTTCTGATCTTACAAGCAAGAGATGTTTTCTGCTAAGGTAAGTCACTATTTCAGTCACATTGCCATACACAGTTTTATAACTTTCTGGTCTGTTCCCAGAATGTACAGTGTATTGGACTGAAGAGAAGCTACTATTCTTGTCAGTTTATTGTGAGAGTTGAACTAGATATGGCCCGTGTGTGTATGAAGCACAGTTCTTTTGTTCTGAGCAAGTTCACTGGTCCGGCCAAATAAGAAACACAATAGAGCAGAAGAGTGCTCTTTTTTCAAAAGCAGAGTGTGTTTCCTCTAAGGAAAGTAGGGTTTGTTCCCCATTCATAAATGGAGTTGAATCACATTTACTTTCTGGTCGTACAAGCAAGAGATGTTTTCTGGCAAGGAAGGTCACTATTGTGCTTCCATTGCATACACAGTGCAAATAACACTCTCCTCTGTTCCCAGAAAGTAGGGTATATTGGCCTGAAGAGAAGCTACTGTTCTTGTCAGTTTCCTAAGCAGAGTTGAACTAGATATGGCCTGTTTTTTTTTTTTGAAGCACAGTTCTTTTGTTCTGAGCAATCTCACTGTTCTGGCATTATAGGAAACACAGTAGAGTAAAAGAGTGCTCTTTTCACAAAAGCAGAATGTGTTTCTTGTAAGACAAGCTACTGTTTTTTTTCCCATTCATAAACGGAGTTGAATCACATGCAATTTGGTCCTATGAGCAAAAGTTGTTTTCTGGTAAGGAAAGTCACTATTGTGCTACCATTGCCATACACAGTACAAATAGCACTTGCATCTGTTCCCAGCAAGTACAGTGTATTAGACTGAAGAAAAGCTACTGTTCTTGTCAGATTCCTATGCAGAGTTTAACTAGCTATGGGATTGTGTGTAGGAAGCACATTTCTTTTGTTCCGAGCAAGCTCACTGTTCTGGCCCTATAGGAAACACAATAGTGTAGAAGAGTGCTCTTTTCTCAAAGCACTGTTTATTTCTTGTAAGGCAGCTAGTGTTTGTTTCCAATTCATAAACGCAGTTGAATCACATGCAGTTTCTGTTCCTATGAGCACGAGTTGTTTTCTGGTAAGGAAAGTCACTCGTGTGCTCCCATTGCCATACACAGTGCAAATACCACTCGTGTTTGTTCCCAGCAACTACAGTGCTGGACTGAAGAAAAGCTACTGTTCTTGTCAGTTTCCTAAGCAGAGTTGAACTAGATATGGCCCGTGAGTGTAGGAAGCACAGTTCTTTTGTTCAGAGCATGCTCACTATTCTGGCCATGTAGGAAACACAGTAGAGTATTTGAGTGCTCTTTTCTCAAAAGCAGAGTGTGTCTCTTTTAAGGCAAACTACTGTTTGTTTCCCATTCATAAACGGAGTTGAATCACATGCATTTTCTGGTCCTAGGTGCAAGAGTTGTTTTCTGGTAAGAAAAGTCACTATTGTGCTCACATTGCCATACACAGTGAAAATTGCACTCATGTCTGTTCTGAGCAATTACAGTGTATTGGACTGAAGAGAATCTACTGTTCTTGTCACTTTCATAAGCATAGTTTAACTAGATATGGCCAGTGTGTATGGGAAGCACAGTTCTTTTGTTCTGAGCTAGCTCTCTGTTCTGGCCCTAGAGTAAACACAGTAGAGTAGAAGAGTGCTCTTTTCTCAAAACAGAGTGTGGTTCTAGTAAGGCGAGCTAGGGTTTGTTTCCCATTCATAAACGGATTTGAATCACATGCATTTTCTGGTCCTAGGAGCAAGAGTTGTTATCTGGTAGGGACAGTCACCATTGTGGTCCTATTGCCATACACAGTGTAAATAGAACTCGCGAATGTTCCCAAAAAGTACAGTGTACTAGACTGAATAGATGCTATTGTTCTTGTCAGAATCCTAAGTAGAGTTGAACTAGATATGTCCCGTTTTTGTAGGAAACCCAGTTCATTTGTTCTGAGCAAGCACACAGTTCTAGACCTAGAGGAAATACAGTAGAGTAGAAGAGTTTACTTTTCTCAAAAGCAGAGTGTGTTTCTTGTAAGGCAAGCTAGTGTTTTTTCCCATTCATAAATGGAGTTGAATCACGTGCAGTGTCTGGTCCTATTAGAAAGAGTTTTTTTCTGGTAAGGAAAGTCACTAATGCGCTCCCATTGACATACACAGGGCAAATACCACTCGCATCTGTTACCAGCAAGTACAGTGTATTGGACTGAAGAGAAGCTACGGTTCTTGTCAGTTTCCTAAACAGAGTTGAAGTAGATATGACCCGTGTACACAGAAGCACAGTTCTTTTGTTCTGAGCAAGCTCACTGTTCTGCCCTTATAGGAAACACAGTGGAGTAAAAGAGTGCTCTTTTCTCAAAAGCAGAGTGTATTTATTGTAAGGCTAGCTAGTGTTTGTTTCCCATTATTAAACAGAGTAGTATCACAAGCAGTTTCTTGTCCTATGAGCAAGAGTTGTTTTCTAGTAAGGAAAGTCACTATTGCGCTCCAATTGCCATACACACGGCACATGGGACTCACGTTTATTTTCAGCAAGTACAGTGTATTGGAATCAAGAGAACCTACTGTCCTTGTCAGTTTCCTAAGCAGAGTTGAACTACATATGGCCCGTGTGTGTAGGAAGTACAGTAGTTTTGTTCTGAGCACGCTCACTGTTATGGCCCTATTAGAAACACAGTGGAGAAGAATAGTGCTCTTTTCTCAAAAGCAGAGTGTCTTTTCTGTAAGGCGAGATAGGGTTTGATTCCCATTCATAAAAGGAGTTGAATCACAGGCAGTTTCTGGTCGTACGAGCAAGTGTTTTTTTTCTGGTAAGGAAAGTCAGTATTGGGCTCCCATTGCCATACTTAGTGCAAATCGCACTCGTGTTTGTTCCCAGCAAGTACAGTGTATTGGACTGAAGAGAAGGTACTGTTCTTGTGAGAATTGTAAACAAAGTTGGACTAGATATGGACCGTGTGTGTAGGAAGCAAAGTTCTTTTGTTCTGAGCAAGCTCACTGTTCTAGCTCTATAGGAAATACTGTAGAGTAGAAGAGTTCTCTTTTCTCAAAAGCAGAGTATTTTTCTTGCAAGTCTAGCTAGTGTTTGTTTCCCATTCATAAATGGAGTTGACTCACATGCAGTTTCTGGTCCTACGAGTACAACTTGTTTTCTGGTAAGGAATGTCACTATTGCACTCCCATTGCCATTCACAGTGCAAATAGCACTCGCGTTTGTTCCCAGCAAGTACAGTGTCGGACTGAAGAAAAGCTGCTGTTCTTGTCAGATTAAGCAGAGTTGAACTAGGTATGGCCCATGAGAGTAGGAAGCACAGTTCTTTTGTTCTGTGCAAGCTCACTGTTCTGGCCCTGTAGGAAACACAGTAGAGTAGAAATTGCTCTTTTCACAAAAGCAGAGTGTTTTTCTTGTAAGGCAAGCCTGTGTTTGTTTCCCATTCATAAACAGAGTTTAATCACATGCAGTTTCCATATCGACGAGCAAGAGTTGTTTTCTGATAAGGAATATCACTATTGCCCCTCCATTGCCATACACAGTGCAAGTAGCACTTGCGTCTGTTCCCAATACGTCCAGTGTATTGGACTGAAGAGAAGATACTGTTCTTGGCAGTTTCCTAAGCAGAGATGAACTAGATATGTTCCGGGAGAGTAGGAAGCACATATCTTTTGTTCTGAGCAAGCTCACTGTTTTTGCCACATAGGAAACACAGTAGAATAGAAGAGTGCTCTTTTCTCAAAAGCAGAGAGTGTTTCTAGTAAAATGAGCTAGTGTTTGTTTCCCATTCATATACAGAGTTGAATCACATGCAGTTCTGGTCCTATGAGAAAATGTTGTATTCTGGTAAGGAAAGTCATTTTGTGATCCCATTTATATACACAGTACAAATAGCATTTGCGTCTGTTCCAAACAATTATAGTGTTTTGGTCTGAAGACAAGCTATTGTTTTTGTCAGTTTCATAAGCAGAGTTGAACTAGATATGGCCTGTGTGTAGGAATCACAGTTTTTTTGTTCTGAGCAAGCTCACTCTTCTGGCCATATAGGAAAAACAGTAGAGAAGAAGAATGCTCTTTTATCAAAAGCAGAGTGTGTTTCATGTAAGATGAGCTAGTGTTTGTTTCCCATTCATAAACGGACTTGAATCAGATGCAGTTTCTGGTCCTACAAGCAAGAGTTGATTTCTGGTAAGGAAAGTCACTGTTACGCTCCTATTGCCATACACAGTGCAAATAGCACTCACATCTGTTCCCAGCAAGTACAGTGTATTGGACTGAAGAGAAGGTACTGTTCTTGTCAGAATCCTAAACAAAGTTGAACTAGATATGGCCCGTGTGTGTAGGAAGCACAGTTCTTTTGTTCTGAGCAAGCTCACTCTTCTGGCCCTATGGGAAACACAGTAGAGTAGAAGAGTGCTCTTTTCTCAAAAGCAGAGTGCATTTCTTGAAAGGCGAGCTAGTGTTTGTTTCCCATTCATACATGGAGTTGAATCATATGCATTTCTGTATTTCTGAGCAAGTTGCTTTCTGATAAGGAATATCACTATTGTCCCTCCATTGCCATACAAATTGCAATGGGCAATCACGTCTGTTCCAAACAATTACAGTGTATTGGTCTAAAGAGAAGCTACTATTTTTGTCAGTTTCATAAGCAGAGTTGAACTCGATATGGTCCGTGTGTAGGAAGCACAGTTCTTTTGTTCTGAGCAAGCTCACTCTTCTGGCCCTATAGGAAACACAGTAGAGAAGAAGAGTGCTCTTTTCTCAAAAGCTGAGTGTGTTTCTTGTAAGGCGAGCCAGTGATTGTTTCCCATTCATAAGCGGAGTTGAATCACGTGCAGTTTCTGTTCCTAGGAGCAGGAGTTCTTTTCTTGTAAGGAAAGACACTATTGCCCTCTCATTGCCAAACAGAGTGAAAATAACACTTGCATTTGTTCCCTGCAAGTACAGTGTATTGGAATGAAAAGAAGCTACTATCCTTGTCAGTTACTAAGCAGAGTTTAACTAGATATGACTCGTGAGTGTAGGAAGCACTGTTCTTTTGTTCTAAGAAAGTTCACTCTTCTGGCCCTGTAGCAAACACAGTAGAGGAGAAGAGTGCTCTTTACTCAAAAGCAGAGTGTGTTTCTTTTAAGGCAAGCTATTGTTTTTTTCCCATTCATAAACGGAGTTGAATCACATGCAGTTTCTGGTGCTACGAGCAAGAGTTGTTATCTGATAAGTTATATCACTATTGCACCTCCATTGCCATACACAGTGCAAGTAGCATTCGCCTCTGTTACCAGCCAGAACAGTGTATTGGAATGAAGAGAAGCTACTGTTCTTGTCAGTTTCATAAGCAGAGTTGGATTGATATCGCCGTGAGTGTAGGAAGCACTGTTCTTTGTTCTGAGCAAACTCGCTGTTCTGGCACTATAGGAAAGACAGTAGAGTAGAACAGTCCTCTTTTCTCAAAAGCAGAGTGTGTTTCTTGTAAGGCAAGCTAGTGTTTGTTTCCCAATTATAAACGGAGTTGAATCAAATGCAGTTCTGGTACTACCAGCAAGAGCTGTTTTCTAGTAAGGAATGTCACTATTGTGTTCCCATTTCCATTAACAGTGCAAATAGCACTCGTGTCTGTTCCAAACAAGTACAGTGTATTGGAATGAAGAGAAGCTACTGTTCTTGTCAGTTTTCTAAGCAGATTTGAACTAGATATGGCTTGTGTGTGTATGAAGCAGAGTTCATTTGTTAGAGCAAGCTCACTGTTCTGGCCCTTTAGGAAACACAGTAGAGTAGAAGAGTGTTCTTTTCTCAAAAGCAGAATGTATTTCTTGAAAAGCAAACTAGTGTTTGTTTCCCATTCATAAACAGAGTTGAATCACATGCAGTTTCTTGTCGTATTAGCAAGAGTTGTTTTCTGGCAAGGAAAGTCACTATTGCGCTCCCATTGCCATACACAGTGCAAATAGCATTTGCGACTGTTCTCTGCAAATACAGTGTATTAGACAAAGGAGAGGCTACTCTTCTTGTCAGAATCCTAGGCAGAGTTGAACTAGATATGTCCCGTGTTTGTAGGAAGCACAGTTCTTTTTTTGTGAGCAATCTCACGGTTCTGGACCTATAGGAAATACAGTAGAGTAGAAGAGTGCTCTTTTCTCAAAGCAGACTGGGTTTCTTGTAAGGCGAGCTAGTGTTTGTTTCCCATTCATAAACGGAGTTGAATCACATGCAGGTTTTGTATCTATGAGCAAGTGTTGTTTTCTGATAAGGAATATCACTATTGCCCCTTCATTGCCATACACAGTGCAAGTAGCACTCGGGTCTGTTCCCAGCAAGTACAGTGTATTGGACTGAAGAGAAGCTATTGTTCTTGTCAGTTTCAAAACAGAGTTGAACTAGCTTTGGCCCGTGAGTGTAGGAACGCAGTTCTTTTGTTCTAAGAAAGCTCACTGTTCTGGCCATATAGAAACATAATAGAGTAGAAGAGTGCTCTTTTCTCAAAAACAGAGTGTGATTTTGTAAGACAAGCTACTGTATGTTTCCCATTCATTACGGAGTTGAATCACATGCAGTTTCTGGTCCTATGAGCAAGAGCTGTTTTCTAGTAAGAAAAGTCACTATTGTGCTCCAATTGCCATACACAGTACAAATATCACTCATGTCTGTTGCCAGCAAGTACAGTGTTGGATTGCAGAGAAGCTACTGTTCTTGTCAGTTTCCTAAGCAGAGTTGAACTCGATATGGCCCGTGTGTAGGAAGTTCAGTTCTTTTCTTCTGTGCAAGCTCATTTTTCTGGCACTATTGGAAACACAGTAGAGTAGAACAGTGCTCTTTTCTCAAAAGAGAGTGTGTTTCTTGTAAGGCGGGCTACTGTTTGTTTCCCATTTATAAACGGAGTTGAATCACATGCAGTTTCTGGTGCTACGAGCAAGAGTTGTTTTTTAGTAAGGAAAGTCACTATTGCGCTCCCATTATTATACATAGTGAATATAGCACTCGCGTCTTTTCCCAGCAAGTACAGTGTAATGGAATGAAGAGAAGGTACTGTTCTTGTCAGGTTAGTAATCAGAATTGTACTAGATATTGCACATGTGTTTAGGAAGCACAGTTCTTTTGTTCTGAGAAATCTCACTGTACTGTCCATATAGGAAACTCAGTAGAGTAGAACAATGCTCTTTTCTCAAAAGCAGTGTGTGTTTATTGTAAGGCAAGCTAGTGTTTGTTTCCCATTCATAAACGGAGTTGGCTCACATGCAGTTTCTGGTCCTACGAGAAAGTATTTTTTTCAGGTAAAGAAAGTCACTATAGTGCTCCCATTTCCATACACAGTGCAAAGAGCACTCATGTCTATACCCAGCAAGTACAGTGTATTGGACTGAAGAGAAGCTACAGTTCTTGTCAGTTTCCTAAGCAGAGTTGAACTAGATTTGGCCAGTGTGTATGGGAAGCACAGATCTTTTGTTCTGAGCTATCTCACTGTTCTGGCCCTAGAGTAAACACAGTAGAGTAGAAGAGTACTCTCTTCTCAAAGCAGAGTGTGTTTCTTGTAAGGCGAGCTAGTGTTTGTTTCCCAATTATAAACGGAGTTGAATCACATGCAGTTTCTCGTACTACGAGCAAGAGTTGTTTTCTGGTAAGGAAAGTCACTATTGGGATTATATTGTCATGCACAGTGCAAATAGCAGTCATGTCTATTCCCAACAAGTACAGTGTATTGGACAGAGGAGAAGCTACTGTTCATATGAGTTTCCTAAGCAGAGTTGAACTATATATGCCCCATGTGTGTAGGAAGCACATTTCTTTTGTTCTGAGCAAGCTCACAGTTCTTGCCGTATATGAAACAGAGTAGAGTTGAAGAGTGGTCTATTCTGAAAAGCAGAGTGTGTTTCTTGTAAGGCAATGTAGTGTTGGTTTCCCTTTCATATTTGGAGTTGAATCACATGCAATTTCTGGTTCTATGAACAAGAGTTGTTTTCTGGTAAGGAAAGTCACTATTTCGCTCCCATTGCCATACACAGTACAAATAGCAGTCGTGTCTGTTCCCAGCAAGTACAGTGTATTGGAGAGAGGGGAAGCTACTGTTCTTGTGAATTTCCTAAGAAGAATTGAACTAGATATGGACCGTGCGTGTAGGAAGCACAGTTCTTTTGTACTTAACAAGCTCTCTCTTCTGGCCTTTTTGGAAAAACATTAGAGAAGAAGAATACTCTTTTTTCAAAAGCAGAGTGAGTTTCTTGAAAGGCAAGTTACTGTTGGTTTCCCATTTTTAAACGAAGTTGAATCACGTGCAATTTCTATTCCTAGAAGCAAGACTTGTATTCTGGGAAGAAGTCACTATTGCTCTCCCATTACCATATACAGTGCAAATAGCAGTCGTGTCTATTACCAGCAAGTAAAGTGTATTGTACTGAAGAGAGGCTACTGTTCTTGGCAGCTTCCTAAGCAGAGTTGAACTAGATATAGCCCGTGTGAGTAGGAAGCACAGTTCATTTGTTCTGAGCCTGCTCATTGTTCTGGTCCTATAGGAAATACAGTAGAATAGAGTGTGCTCTTTTCTCAAAAGGAGAGTGTGTTTCTTGTAAGGCGAGATAGTGTTTGTTTGTGATTCATAAACGGAGTTGAATCATATACAGTTTCTGGTGCTACGAAATAGAGTTGTTTTCTGGTAAGGAAAGTCACTATTGTGCTCCCATTGCTATACACAGGTCAATTTGCACTCGTGTCTGTTCCCAGAAAGTACAGTGTATTGGACTGAGGAGAAGCTACTGTTCTTGTCAGTTTCTTAAGCAGAGTTGAACTAGATATTGCCCGTGTATGTAGGAACCACAGTTCTTTTGTTCTGTGTAATATCGTTGTTCAGGTCCTATAAAAAAAACACTAGAGTAGAACATTGCTCTTTTCTCAAAAGCAGATTGTTTTTCTTGTAAGGCGAGCTAGTGTTTGTTTCCCATTCATAAACGGAGTTGAATCACAAGTAGTTTCTGTTCCTACGAGCAAGAGTTGTTTTCTGGTAAGAAAAGTCACTATTGCGCTCCCATTGCCAAATACAATGCAAATAGCAATTGCGTCTGTTCCCAGCAAGTGCAGTGTATTGGACTGAAGAGAAGCTACTGTTCTTGTCAGTTTCCTAAGCAGAGTTGAACTAGATATGGCTCGTGTGTGTAGGAAACACCATTCTTTTGTTCTGAGCAAGCACACTGTTCTGGCCCTATGGAAACACAGTAGAGTAAAAGAGTGCTCTTTTCACAAAAGCAGAGTGTGTTTCTTGTAAGTCAAGCTAGTGTTTGTTTCCCATTCATAAACGGAGTTTAATCACATGCAGTTTCTTGTCCTACTAGCAAGAGTTGTTTTCTGGTAAGGAAAGTAAATACTGTGCTCCCATTTTCATACACTGTGCAAATAGCTCTAGCATCTGTTTCCAGCAAGTGCAGTATATTAATCAGAAGAGAAGCTACTGTTCTTGTTAGTATTCTAAGCAGAGTTGAACTAGATATGGCCCATGTGTGTTGGAAGCACAGTTCTGTTGTTATGAGCAAGCTCACTGTTTTGGACCTATGGAAACACAGTAGAGTAGAAGAGTGCTCTTTTCTTAAAAGCAGAGTGTGTTTCTTGTAAGGCAACCGAGTGTTTGTTTCTCATTCATAAACGGAGTTGGATCAAAGGCTGGTTCTGGTGGTATGAGCAAGAGTTGTTTTCAGGTAAGGAAAGTCACTATTGTGCTCCCATTCCTACGTAGAGTGTATATAGCACTTGCGTCTGTTCCCAGCAAGTACAGTGTATTGGATTGAACAGAAGCTACTCTTCTTGTCAGTTTCCTATGCAGAGTTGATCTGTATGTGGCCCGTGTGTGTAGGAAGCACATTTCTTTTGTTCTGAGCAAGCTCACTGTACTGTCCCTGTGGAAACACATAGAGTAGAAGAGTGCTCTTTTTTCAAAAGCTGAGTGTGTTTCTTGTAAGGCGAGCTCGTGTTTGTTTTCCATTCATAAATTTAGTTGAATCACATGCAGTGTCTGTTCCTATAAGCAAGAGTTGTTTTCTGGTAAGGGAATTCCCTATTGAGTTCCCATTGACAAACACAGTTCAAATAGCACTCGCATCTGTTCGCAGCAAGTACAGTGTGTTGGACTGAAGATAAGCTACTGTTCCTGTCAGTTTCCTTAGCAGAGTTGAACTAGATATGGCCCGTGTGTGTAGGAAGCACAATTCTTTGTTCTGATCATGCTAATTATTCTGGCCCTATGGAAACACTGTAGAATAGAAGAGTGCTCTTTTCTCAAAAGCAGAGTGTGTTTCTTGTAAGGCGAGTTAGTGGTTGTTTCGCATTCATAAACGGAGTTGAATCACTTGTATTTTCTGTACCTACGAGCAAGAGTTGTTTTCTGGTAAGGAAAGTCACTATTGCGCTCCTTTTGCCGTACACTTTGCATAGAGCCCTAGAGTCTGTTTTCAGCAAGTACAGAGTATTGGACTGAAGAGAAGCTATTGTCCTTGTCAGTATCCTAAGCAGAGTTAAACTAGATATGTCCCCTGTGTGTAGGAAGCACAATTCTTTTGTTCTGAGCAAGCTCACTGTTCTGGCACTATAGGAAACACGGTAGAGAAGAGTGCTCTTTTCTCAAGAGCAGTGTCTGTTTCTTGTAAGGTGAGCTAGTATTTGATTCCCATTCAGAAACGGAGTTGAATTACATGCAGTTTCAGGTCCTATGAGCAAGAGTTGTTTTCTGTTAAGAAGAGTCACTATTGAGCTCCTATTGCCTTACACAGTGCAAAGGGCATTCTTGTCTGTTCCCAGGTAGTGCATTGTATTGGACTGAAGAGAAGCTACAGTTCATGTCAGTTTCCTAAGCAGAGTTGAAGTAGATATGGTCTGTGTGTAGGAAGCACAGTTATTTTGTTCTGAGCAAGCATACTCTTCTGGCCCTGTGTAAACACAGTAGAGTAGAAGAGTGCTCTTTTCTGAAAAGCAGAGTGTGTTTCTGGTAAGGCGAGATAGTGTTTGTTTCCCATTGATAAATGGAGTTGGATCACATGCTGTTTCTGGTCCTATGAGCAAGAGTTGTTTTCTGGTAACGAAAGTCACTATTGAGCTCCCATTGCCATACACAGAGCAAATAGCACACGCGTCTGTTCCCAGATATTACAGAGTATTGGACTGAAGAGAAGCTACTTTTCTTGTCACTTTCCTAAGCAGAGTTGAACTAGATATGGCCAGTGTGTGTAGAAAGCACAGTTCTTTTGTTCTGAGCAAGGTCACTTTTCTGGCCCTATATAAAACAAGGTAGAGTAGAAGAGTGCTCTTTTCTCAAAAGCAGAGTATGTTCCTTGTAAGAGGAGCTAGTGTTTGTTTCACATTCATAAACAGAGTTGAATCACATGTAGTTTCTGGTCCTACAAGCAAGTGTTGCTTTCTGGTAAGGAAAGTCACTATTTTGCTCCTTTTGCCATACACAGTGAAAATAGCTTGTGTGTCTGTTCCCAGCAGGTACAGTGTATGGGACTGAATAGAAGCTACTGTACTTGTCAGTTTCCTCAGCAGAGTTGAACTAGATATAAACGTTTTTTTGTAGGAAGCACAGTTCTTTTGTTCTGATAAAGCTCACTGTTCTGGCCGTATAGGAAACACAGATGAGGAGAAGAGTGCTCTTTTCTCAAAAGCAGAGTGTGTTTCTTGTAAGACCAGCTAGTGTTTGTTTCCCATTCATAAACGGAGTTGAATCACATGCAGTTCCTGGTCCTATAAGCAAGAGTTGTTTTCTGGTAAGGAATGTCAGTATTGTGCTCCCATTGCCATGCACAGTGAAAATGGCATTCACAAATTTTCCCAGCAAGTACACTGTATTGGACTGAAGAAAAGCTACTGTTCTTGTCAGTTTCCTAAGCAGAGTTGAACTATATATGGCCCGTGTGTGGAGGAAGCATAGTTCTTTTGTTCTGAGCAAGCTCACTGTTGTGGCCCTATTGTAAATACAGTAGAGTAGAAGTTTGCTCTTTTCTCAAAAGCACAATGTGTTTCATGTAAGGCGAGCTAGCGTTTGTTTCCCATTTATAAATGGAGTTGAATCACAAGCAGTTTCTGTTCTTATGCACAAGTGTTTTCTCTGGAATGGACAGTCACTATTGTGTTCCCATTGCCATACACAGTGCAAATAGCACTCGCGTCTCCTCCCAGAAAGTACAGTATATTGGAATGAAGTGAAGCTACTGTTCTTGTCAGTTTCTTAAACAGAGTTGAACTAGATATGGCTCGTGTGTTTAGGAAGCACAGTTCTTTTTTTCTGTGCAAGTACATTGTTCTTGCCCTATAGGATACACAGTTGAGTAGAAGAGTGCTCTTTTCTCAAAATCAGAGTGTGTTTCTTGGAAGACGAGCTGGTGTTTGTTTTCCATTCATAAACAGAGTAGAATTACATGCAGTTTCTGCTCCTATGAGCAAGAATTGTTTTCTCGTAAGGAAAGTCACTATTGAGGTCCCATTGCCATACACAGTGCAAATGGCACTCGTGTCTGTTGCAAGCAAGTACAGTGTATTCTACTGAAGAGAAGCTACTGTTCTTTTCAGTTTCCTAAGCAGAGTTGAACTAGATATGGCCCATGTGTGTAGGAAGCACAGTTCTTTGCTCTGATCAAGCTAACAATTCTGGCCCTATGGAAACACAGTAGAATGGAAGAGTGCTCTTTTCTAAAAGCAGAGTGTGTTTCTTATAAGGCAAGCTAGTGTTGGTTTCTCATTCATAAACAAAGTAGAATTACTTGCAGTTTCTGGTCCTGTGAGCAAGAGGTATTTTCTAGTAAGGAAAGTCACTATTGAGCTCCCATTGCCATACACAGTTCAAATAGCACTTGCGCCTGTTCCCAGCAATTACAGTGTATTGGATTAAAGAGAAGCTACTATACTTGTGAATTTCCTAAGCAGAGTTAAACTAGATATGGCCCACATGTTTAGGAAAAACAGTTCTTTTGTTCTGAGCAAGCTCACTGTTCTGTACTTATGATAACACAATAGAGTAGAAGAGTGCTCTTTTATCAAAAGCAGAGTATGTTTCTTGTAAGGCGAGGTAGTGTTTGATTCCCATTCATGAAGAGAGTTGAATCACATGCAGTTTCTGGTCCAAGCAAGTGTTGCTTTCTGGTAAGGTAAGACACTATTGTGCTCCTATTGCCATACACAGTGAAAATAGCATGTGCATCTCTTCCCAGCAGGTACAGTGTATTGGACTGAAGAGAGGCTACTGTTCTTGTCAGTTTCCTAAGGAGAGTTGAGCTAGATATGGCCCTTTTTGTAGGAAGCACAGTTCTTTTGTTCTGAGAAAGTTCACTGTTCTGGCCCTATAGGAAACACAGTAGAGGAGATGAGTGCTCTTTTCTCAAAAGTAGAGTGTGTTCCTTGTAAGGCACGCAAGGATTTGTTTCCCATTCATAAAAGAAGTTGAATCACATGCCGTTTCTGGTCCTACCAGCAAGAGCTGTTTTCCGGTAAGGAAGTCACTATTGCACTCCAATTGCCATACACAGTGAAAACAGCACTCGTGTCTGTTCCCAGCAAGTACAGTATATTGGTCTGAAGAGAAGCTACTGTTCTTGTCAGTTTTATAAGAGGAATTGAACTGGATATGGCCCGTGTGTGTGTAGGAAGCACAGTTCTTTTGTTCTGAACAAGCTAACTGTTCTGGCTCTATAGGAAACACAGTGGAGTAGAAGAGTGCTCTTTTCTCAAAAGCAGAGTGTTTCTCTTGTAAGACGAGGTAGTGTTTGTTTCCCATTCATAAACGGAGTTGGATCACATGCAGTTTCTGGTCCTATGAGCAAGAGATGTTTTTTGGTAAGGAAAGTCACTATTGCGGTCCCATTGCCATAAACAGTTCAAATAGCACTCGGGCCTGATCCCTGCAAGTACAGTGTATTCGACTGAAGAGAAGCTATTGTTCTTTTCAATTTTCTAAGCAGAGTTGAACTAGATAGGGCCTGTGTGTGTAGGAAGCACAGATATTTTGTTCTGAGCAAGCTCACTGTTCTGGACCTATAGGAAAAACAGTAGAGTAGAAGAGTTCTCTTTTATCAAGAGCAGAGTGTGTTTCTTGTAAGGCAATCTAGTGTTTGTTTCACATTCATAAATGGAGTTGAATCACATGCAGTTTCTGGTCCTATGAGCAAGAGTTGTTTTCTGGTAAGGAAAGACACTGTTACGTGTCCATTGCCTTACACAGTACAAGTAGCACTCGCCTCTGTTTGCAGCAAGTACAGTTTATTGGACTGAAGAGAAGCTATGGTTCTTGTCAGTTTTCTAAGCAGAGTTTAACTAGATATCGCCGTGAGTGTATAGAAGCACAGTTATTTTGTTCTGAGCAAGCTTACTCTTCTGGGCCTATGTAAATACAGTAGAGTAGAAGAGTGCTCTTTTCTGAAAAGCAGAGTGTGTTTCTTGTAAGGCAAGATAGTGTTTGTTTCCCATTGATAAACGGAGTTGGATCACATGCTGTTGCTGGTCCTATGAGCAAGAGTTGTTTTCTGGTAACAAAAGTCACTATTGAGCTCCCATTGCCATACACAGTGCAAATAGCACACGCGTCTGTTTCCAGCAATTACAGTGTATTGAACTGAAGAGAAGCTACTTTTCTTGTCACTTTCCTAAGAATAGTTGAACTAGATATGGCCAGTGTGTGCCGGAAGCACAGTTCTTTTGTTCTGAGTAAGGTCACTGTTCTGGCCCTATAGAAAACAAGGTAGAGTAAAAGAGTGCTCTTTTCTCAAAAGCAGAGTATGTTTCTTTTAAGACGAGCTAGTGTTTGTTTCACATTCATAAACAGAGTTGAATCACATGTAGTTTCTGGTCCTACAAGCAAGTGTTTCTTTCTGGTAAGGAAAGTCACTATTGTGCTCCTATTGCCATGCACAGTGAAAATAGCTTGTGTGTCTGTTCTCAGCAGGTACAGTGTATGGGACTGAAGACAAGCTACTGTACTTGTCAGTTTCCTCAGCAGAGTTGAACTAGATATGGACATTTTTTGTTGGAAGCACAGTACTTTTGTTCTGATAAAGCTCACTGTTCTGGCCGTATAGGAAACACAGATGAGGAGAAGAGTGCTCTTTTCTCAAAAGCAGAGTGTGTTTCTTGTAAGACCAGCTAGTGTTTGTTTCCCATTCATAAACGGAGTTGAATCACATGAAGTTCCTGGTCCTATAAGCAAGAGTTGTTTTCTGGTAAGGAATGTTACTATTGCGCTCCAATTGCCATACACAGTGAAAATGGCACTCTCGACTTTTCCCAGCAAGTACAGTGTATTGGACTGAAGAGAAGCTACTGTTCTTGTCATTTTCCTAAGCAGAGTAGAACGAGATATGACCCGTGTGTGAAGGAAGCACAGTTATTTTGTTCTGAGCAAGCTCACTGTTCTGGCCCAATAGGAAACACACTAGTTTAATCACATGTAGTTTTTGGTCCTATGATCAAGAGTTGTTTTCTGGTAAGGAAAGTTACTATTGTGCTCCCATTGACATACAAAGTGCAAATAGCACTCGCATCTTTTCCCAGCAAGTACAGTGTATTGGACTGAAGAGAAGCTACTGTTCTTGTCAGTTTCCTAAGCAGAGTTGAACTAGATATGGCCCGTGTGTGTAGGAAGCACAGTTCTTTTGTTCTGAGCAAGTCAAAGGTTATGGCCTTATAGGAAACAGAGAAGAGTAGAAGAGTACTCTTTTCTCAAAAGCAGAATGTGTTTCTTGTAAGGGGAGCTAGTGTTTGTTTCCCATAAATAAACATTGTTTAACCACATCCAGTTTCTGGTCCTACAAGCAAGAGTTGTTTTCTGGTAAGGAAAGTCACTATTGTGCACCTATTGCCAAGCACAGAGCAAATAGTACTTGTGTGTGTTCCCAGCAAGTACAGTGTATTGGACTGAAGATAAGCTACTGTTCTTGTCTATTTCCTAAGTAGAGCTGATCTAGATATTGCCCATGTGTGTAGGAAGCAGAGATCTTTTCTTCTGATCAAGCTCACTGTTATGGCCCTTTAGGAAACACAGTAGAGTAGAAGAGTGCTCTTTTCTCAAAAGCAGAGTGTATTTTCTGTAAGGCAAGCTAGTGTTTATTTCCCATTCATAAACGGAGTTGAATCACACGAAGTTTCTGTTCCTACGAAGAAGAGTTGTTTTCTGGTAAAAAATGTAACTATTGTGTTCCCATTGCAGTACACAGTGCAAATAGCACTCGCGTCTGTTCCCAGCAATTACAGTGTATTGGACTGAAGAGAAGCTACTGCTCTTGTCAGTTTACTAAGAAAGTTAAACTAGATATGGCCCGTGTGTGTAGGAAGCACAGTTCTTTTGTTCGGATCAAGCTCACTGTTCTGGCCCTTCAGGAAACACAGTAGAGAAGAAGAGTGCTCTTTTCTCAAAAGCAGAGTGTTTTTCTTGTAAGGCCAGCTAGTGTTTGTTTACCATTCATAAACAGTGTTGAATCACATGCAGTTTCTGGTCCTAGGAGCAAGAGTTGATTTCTGGTAAGTAAAGTGACTGTTGCGTTCCCTTTGCCATACACAGTAAAATACCACACGTGTCTGTTCCCAGCAAATATGGTGTATTGGACTGAGAGAAGCTACTGTTCTTGTCAGTTTCCTAAGCAGAGTTGAACTGGATATGGCCCGTGTGTGTTGGAAGCACAGTTCTTTTGTTCAGGCAAGCTCACTGTTCTGGCCCTATAGGAAACAGAGTAGATTAGAAGAGTGCTCTTTTTTCAAAAGCAGAGTGTGTTTCTAGTAAGGCGAGCTAGTGATTGTTTCCCATTCATAAAACGTGTTGAATCACATGCAGTTTCTGGTCCTACGAGCAAGAGTTATTCTCTGGTAAGCAAAGTCACTATTGTGCTCCCACATCCATACACAGTACAAATAGCCCTCACGTCTGTTCACAGCAAGTACCCTGTATTCGACTGAAGAGAAGCTACTGTTCTTTTCATTTTATTAAGCAGAGTTGAATGAGATATTGCCCATTAGTGTAGGAAGCACATTTCTTTGGTTCTCTGAAAGCTCACTGTTCTGGCCATATAGGAAACACAGTAGAATAGAAGAGTGCTCTTTTTGTAGCTAGAGTGTTCCTGCCTGGCCCACCTCAGGACAAATCTCTCTCACTTGCCAGACCCACAGTTGCTCAGACCAGACCAAGTAAACACAGAGACTTATAATGGTTTCAAACTGTATAAATGTGGCTGGCTTCATGCTAACTGTTCTTACTGCTTAAATTAATCCATTTCTATAAATCTATACCTTGCCACGTGGCTTGTGGCTTACCGGTACTTTACATCTTCCTTGTCCAGATGGCTTCTGGCAGTGTCTCTCTCACCCAGCTTCCTGGTCTCTCAATTCTCCTCTCTGTTAGTCCCGCCTATACTTCCTTCCTTGCCACTGACCAATCAGTGATTTATTTATTGACCAATCAGCAGTACATTTGACATACAGACCATCCCACAGCACTTCCCCTTTTCTTTTCTTAAAAAGGAAGGTTTTAACCTTTATACATCTCCAAAGTCAGCTTTGTATATTTGGGAATTTGGGCATAGCTTCTCTTACTACTTCCTGCTGGAGGGAGGCACTGTATCTTATGGGGACACAAAAAATATTTTAGGATTATGGAGTAGTCAATGAGGATGTATTGTCTGAGCCAGTTGGTTTGAAATGGTTCTGGATATTGGATCATCTGGGCCATGGTGTCATCAGAGACCTTACAGGTTGTCTTGGCTGGTCAAACCTGATGTATCTTAATCTGGAACAAATCCATAGCCCCTGGCTTTCTGTGGAAACAAAAGCAGAGCCTCCTTTCCAAAGCAACATATCTTTACATCCAAATTTTGAAGTCAAGGTACCTTTAAAATATACATTTTGGCATAACTCAACAGCTTTTGTAATCGAATGTTTTTCTTCAGTTACGAATATCAACGTGAACATAACCCAGAGTCTCTGTTTGGTAGCCATCTTTACGTGGCTTATTTTTTTATATTAGCTTGAGCCTATTGCTTCAAACTGCAGCCTTCTAAGCCTGACAGGGCGCTGGCACTGTGGCTGCTGGCTCCGCCCTCTGCACCTTCCAAACATGGTGGTGGGACGATGGCTTCTGATGTGCAATGGAACAGCAGCTGAAACAGTTATTCTTGAAGAGTAACTAAGCTCACACCCCTCAATAATAGACTGGCATTTGATAGAGGGATGCGCAGAAGAACGGGATGCTGAGATGAAGCCATATGTACACAGCCAAGAAGAATGGACAGCTGAATTAAAAAACCATCAACAATTTCCGGAATTTAAAATGCTGAATCATGACATGACACTAGTGGAATTCAGGTGTTTTTGGTGCATTGACTGCTCTCATCCAATGTGAGGTTGAACTGCTGACCTTGTGTACATCCTACTTTACAAATGAGTCTGTCAGATATGCTAAGCCTATAGGGTGAAGATGATGCCCCAGTATTGCGGAGAAACCTCAAGTGACTGTCCAGGCAGCTGGCTGTTTCTGTCAACTTACAAATTTTTTGGAAGTTGCTTGCATGCACTTTCTGTTTTTATTTTTGTTAGCTAATATTATTTCCTTCTTGGGTCTCTGAGGGAGTTGAAGTTTAGTTAGTTGTAGTTGAAGTTTAGTTAGTTATAGTTGAAGATTAATTAGGATAGAAAGTGAATTAGATATATTTTGGACTTAACAAAATAGGATAATGAAATTTTTATCTCTGAATTTGTCAAATACAAATGGACTAGACATTGTTTAGACATTTGTTAATTGTATATATTGTATATAGTTATTGTACTTTTGTATATATATTTTCTTTTGTTAGTTATGAACTTTTTCTTTTTTTCCTTTTTATTAGAATAGAAAAGGGCAAATGCAGTGGTATTTTACTTGTACTGAAATGTGATTTTAATTGTATATTAATAAATAAAGTTGCCTGTAGGTCAGAGCTATTAGAGCCATAGCAAGTGTGTGGCGGTGGTGGTGCACACATTTAAGGACCTGGAGGGCGGTGCATGAGGCAGAGACAAAACAATCACATGTTTAGGTTTACAAACAATGAGAAGGCAGAGCAGCTAGACTATATAAAGACATTCACACAGGAAGTAGGCCCTTTCAGAGCTCTCTTGACTGAAGAGGATCACTGAAGCAGGGAGGGTGAGGCTCTTAGCTCTGAACTCTTGGCTTTCTTCTCTGAATAGGCTCTGTGTATCTTATTTAATAAGATGGTTGGTTACATCTACACGTTTCTCAAAAGCAGAGTGTGATTCTTGTAAGGCAAGCTAGTGTTTTTTTTCCGATTCATAAATGGAGTTGAATCACATGCAGTTTCTGGACCTACAAGCAAGAGTTGTTTTCTGGTATGGTAAGTCACTATTGTGCTCCCATTGCCATACACATTACAAATAGCAATTGCTTCTGTTCCCAGCAATTATAGTGTATTGGACTGAAGAGAAGCTACTGTTCTTGTCAGTTTCCTAAGCAGAGTTGAACTAGATATGGCTCGTGTGTGTAGGAATCACAGTTCTTTTGTTGTGAGCAAGATCCCTGTTCTGGCCGTATAGGAAACATGGTAAAATGTACAAGAGTGCTCTTTTCTCAAAAGCCAAGTGTGTTTCTTGTACGGTGTGCTAGTATTTGTTGCCCATTCATATATGGAGTTGAATCACATGCAGTTTCTGGTCCTATGAACAAGAGTTGTTTACTGGTAAGGAAAGTCACTATTGCACTCCCATTGCAGTACACAGTGCAAATAGCACTCGCGTCTGTTCCCAGCAAGTACAGTGTATTGGACGGAAAAGAAGCTTGAAGAGAAAGCAGGCTTTTCTAGACTTCAAAGAATAAAGTCTTGGGTGAGGTCCATTGGTAGAGAAAGGAACTTTGAGCTGCCCACACGAACTTCACTTGGAGGGAAATCTCGTCAAGGACACTTAATGACAGTTGTGGGTCACCTGTGTCTATCAACAGAAGGGATACTGTCCCTGATGAGGGGCCCCAGGCCCTTGTCACCTGTTTATCCATGCATCCATTTCTCTGCTTCACAGGTTCTAAACTGTTTTTTTTTTGCATACTGCTATATATTTCTATCTGTTCGTTCTCTCTCCTGACTCTTGCCAGAGGTAGAGTGCACCTCCTTCTTTCGCTTTCTCTCCCCCTTTAATAATTTCCTCATGGACATGTGTGTCTGGATGGTGAGAGTAACTCTCCACCTCTCCACACATCTGCATGGAGGGTCTCCCTCACCCACCAGGGCACCTTGGCCCAACCCGCCAAGGCCTCCTTTGTCACAACACCTTTTTGAGTAGTCACTTTCCACAGTGAAACTTGGCCACCTGGATGCTCTGCTGGGGGCTGGCTGGACATGTGGCTCCTCAGAGGAAGGCTGGGAGGGCAAGCGATGCTAAGCTCCCAACCCCAGCCGAGCATGCTAGGAGCCTTGCACCAACAGTTTCCAGTCCCCGAGGTCAGGGGCCAGGGAGGGGTTCCACCATGTGTGTTGTGTGGTGGTCAGGAAGAGCTTTAAGCACATGGCCACTTGACACAAATACAATACGTGAACTAGTGGGAAGAGCTGGGCAAGAGCAGGGCCCTCACAGAATAGTACCTGGCTAGCGAAAAAGTGTCTGATAATCCTGACGATCATTTCTTCATTTTCATCTGGGGTTTGGTCACGAGGCACGATAACTTCTGCGCTTGTCAAGTTCTGTAGCTCGTTTACCTGGAGAGGCAGAGAAGGAAGTGAGTGAGTAACCCCCCAGCCCCCACCCACCCGGGACACCCATAAAGCCAATACTTGGGCTGTGGACGGAGAGACCAGAGAAGCTAACCGCCCCCTTTCCTTTCTCCTGCCTCAGCTCCTGTGGGTTTGGCTCCAAAGGGCTGAGTGACAGAGAAATGGGAATGTAGCCCTAACTCCAGGAGGCTGCTTCTCAGGCTGAATGCTCTAATTCTGCAGACACTCGTGGGGACTCCTAGTAAGAGCCCAGGTTAGTGGCCCACTTCTGGACCTACTTCCCTGGCTGCTGGCCAGGAGCTATGGCCTCCTCTTGTCTGACTCAGAATAAACCAACCCACTTCCTTCTCCTCCCTCTCCTCACCCCCCACCCCCTTCTTTCCTTCCTTTTTCCCCTCTGCTCCCTTTGGGGCAAGGTTGGCCTTGAACTTGCTATATAGGCAAAGATGATCATGTACTTCTATCCTCCACTCTCCATTTCGTGAGTGCTGGGTTCTGTCTACCCCTTGGTGTGATGCTCAGCTCACAGGCAGATTGAGGGGATCAGAGGGGTAACTATCCACAGCTGGGGATACAGAGGATTCAGTGACTGCTTCTAGTCTCGGTCTCCAAAACTTCAAGTCTGTCGAGCGGTCAGTGTGCGTACCTGGGGTTTGGACTGTACTTGTAGATCCAAGTCAACTATATTCTTTTGTATATGACTCACCATGTCTAGAACCTGAGCTCCCCCTCCCTACTTCCTGCCACTCAACAATGTCACTTCATGATCACAGGCCCAGAACTGCTCCAATCACCTCCTCACCAAGTGAGAAAGCCATATTCTTGTGTCCACAGATAACCTATTGATGTCTAGGGATCAATTTTCTTTCTTCTCTCTGGGGCACTGCAGGTTGATCCCAGGGTCCCATACTTGATAAGTGCATGTTCTATCACTGAATTTTACCTCCAGCTCCAGATTCAGGTGACGTGTGTTACTGAGACCTTCAGACTGAACACATGAATTACACTTTCTCACCCTATTGCTGAGCCAACTCCCCTAGAGCAGATGGCCAGACTTGAGAAAGAACCAGAAAATGGGTTGTACAGTAGGGAGAGTGAGAGGGCCCCTGGAGACTGTCGTCAAGAGAGAGCACAGGGCAGTTGTAGCCTCTGAACTTGGAAACCAAGCAGAAAGTGGTCTCAAATGGGTTCTATCTGCTACATGTGGATGTGAGGGTGGGAGTGGGTGGGTGGGATAGAAGATGGCCTTCTTGTCTTTGGATATAAACAGGGCTGGGTGGCATAGTGCTCAGGAATAGGATGGGCTTGACAGCATGGAACTGGGCCCTTAGTGCTAGAGCCCTGCGGATGACCTTTCTGTTTTTGGAATCCCCGTGCCTCATGCATCCTGCATGTGCCGGAGCCCAAGTGTGTCAGCCCAAGGCCCTCAGACATGTTGAGAGCGAGCAAAGGAGCTAGTGAGGAGCTGAGGGGAATCAGGCATGGCCAGGCAGGGAACTCATCCAGGTGAAGGGAGTCAGGAGCCAGCTTACGGTTTTCCCCCCTTTGCCGATCATGTGGCCAGCTGTGGATGAGGGAACACAGATGTGCGCTTCCAGCTTCACCTCTTCTTTAGGGTTAAAGAAGTTTTCCTCCTTCAGCTTCCCAAAGATCCGACCCTGAGCCTGAGGACAAGATGACTGGTGATCAGGCCATTCTGTCAGTGCTGTGCAGGAATTCGGGAGTCCCAGTGATGGAATGTGTGGGCTTCCCTCCAGGCACTGGGCAGCTGCACACCTACCTCAGTTCTACCACCCATCTCAGCCATCCATCTCAGCCACCTCACTCTACCATCTGTGCTCGCTGCTGAGCCTTGTGGTCTGCAGGGGACTGCTTCCTCTAAGGAATGTGTGTGTCTAGGCAAGGGCAATGGTGAGCCACCAAGACTGCACCTTGTTTCCATATGCCCAGTGCCTGTAAGTGTGTGGTTGGCTGAATTTGTTTAAGGCTTTCTTAACCCCCCTCCACTGTATGCTCAGTTCTCTGGTTACTGAAGGAGATAACAGGATTTGGTAAGTCTCAACACACTGCTGCTTTTGTGCTGCTGAGAATCAAACTCATGGCCTTGCACATGCTGGTAAAGTCACCATCTCATCAAGTACTTAGTCGTTAGTATGTTGTGGGACCATCGCCACTATCCAGAATATTCTGGATCCATCCCAGTGGTGGGACAAACCCATAATCCCAACTTTTGGGCAGCTGAGGGAAAGAATTGCAGGTTAAGGCCAACCTGAGCAGTTTATTGAGGCCCTGAATCAAAATTGAAAAAAGAGAGGACTAGGAATGTGGCTCAGTGGCCGAGTGCTTGGTGCCTCCTATGTGTGAGGCCCTGGGCTCAATCCCCAGGACTGCTCGTCACTCTCAACCAGCCTACTGTCTTTCTGTATGGTTTGCTACTGGACACATATATGTGGAACCATGGCCTACATGTTCTTATTTCTCTAGGGTCATTCCTTTGTAGCACGCATTGGATAAATCATTCTCTTTTGTGGACACACCACATTTTGTTTGTTCATTTCCAAGCTTTTGGTCCCCTGTGATTTTCATTGTAAGAGCTGAACTTTTATAAATTAAAGCACATTTCTGACTTCTTGAAATTCAAGTTTCAACATTCCTCAAGGAAGAACATCAGACACAAAGCCATGGTCCTCGCAAAAGAACTCTCCCCAATGCTGCTAGAATTCCCTCACAGACTGCCAGAACTTCCACTACATAAGGCTTCTCCTGTGCACCCATGTTAATGCTCTCAGCTAGAGAAGCCCAAGACAGCCACCCAATCAGAGACATGCTGGAGGCACTGGCATCTTGACTGGGCACCAACAGACAGCCCGCCTTTCCATGGAGAGAAGACAGAGCACAGAGGAGAAACGAGGAACCAGGCCCAAGTCTGACCTGTGAGCAGCAGAAGGGGAAATGGACACTAGGCTGACAAAGCAGCACCTCAACTACTCTGGGCTGTCTTTCTGGCACCCAGAGCCTGCAGGGCTGGCATGGGCTTTGGTACTGACCTTGAACTGGGCTTCAGGTGGCCCGGTGATGATGACCATCCTTTCACTGACATCTGGACCTTGTGCCAGAGCTATCTGCGGTTTGAGAAAAGGAACATGCTGATGCCAAGCTCCTGTGCTAAGAGCATGCTGACAGCAGCTGATGACCAGCTTCTGCCTCTGAGCTCCATACACAGTGCCACCTCTGCCCTGGGTCTTAGGAAGTCTGACTTTAGTTCTCAGTATCAAATATTGGTCTTTGCCTCCCAGGGCCAGTAGTTATTGCCTGTCCCTGCAGTGAGCACCCTTCCAGCAACTTGCCTCTTCCCTCAGCCAAGTCCTAAGAGATACAGGCTCTGCCAACCCCCAGGCCCAGAGGGAAGGAACGGTTTGTCCACAATGCTGTCTAACTGGTATCTAGCTGCTTCCTGCCATGATGAAAATGGACTAAACCTTTGAACTATAAGAAAGCCCAAACTGAATGCTTTCTTTTAAAAGAACTGCCGTGGTGGTCATGGTGTCTCTTCACAGCAACAGAACACGTACTATAACAGGAGTTGGTACCAGGGAGTGACAGGCCTGACCACGCTGCTTGTGGTAGAATGTGGACTTTGGAACTTTGGATTAGGAAAGCAGTTGAATGCTTTAAGCAGGGCTTAAGGAGCCACTATGAGTAGGAGCATGACAGTGTTGAAGGTAATCTGAACTGTGAAGTCCCAGCTCAAGAAGGTTCAGAGGGGAATATTAGTAAATGGCCTAGAGACCATTCTTGTGATGTTTGGGGGAAAAAAGTGGCTGTTTTTTGCTCTTGTCCCCCCCAAAAACAAACAAACAAAAAATGCCTGAGGCAAAATTGAGGCACTTTTGGATTAAGGGCATTGGCAGAGATTTCAAGATAAACTAGTATTGACTCTGTTGTGTGGTTATTAGTGGTCATTCTCATGCAGTTCTATAATGAAAATGAGCAAGCTGAGAAAGGGAAAATACAAAATGTACAGTTTGAAGAGAAAAGGAGCACCAGGAAGTGTAATAGAGCTAAGTCTAGTACTCAGAGAGATAAAATGATTCAAGAAAAGCCTGATGTTCAATGGAATAAAGGGAGTGGTGACCACAGGGCAAGATCCCATCCAGCTAAGCTTCCAACTTGTGAAAAGGAATTAAAGAAAAGTTTAGTATCGAAGAAAACTATCAAAAACAGAAAGCTGATGAAAATGTATTTGACTGAGGGGCCCAAGTTCCAGGCCCAGCAAACAGAACTTGGCAGCTTCAGCCATGTGGTTCTGGCTTTGGAGTCAAGATTACAAGTCAGGTGTTGTGGAATCTCCCTCCATGACTAAGAAAAGCTACAGACACCAATGTGCTAGGGCCCAAAGAGGCCATTGTGTGAAGCTGTGAAAATGAAACCTGGATTTCACTGGAGACCCCAAGATGTTGGAGATGCCAGAGTCATGAGGTATCTGCAGAGAAAAGCTACTCATGGGGAGTGGAACCAGTTTGAGAGAGAGAAGTGTGCTGCAGTCAACAAAGCTGAAAGGAGTTGGAGATCTGAAGAGCACTTTGACATCAGACATGGAGATGTAGAGTTTGGAGTTTGTCCAGATGGTTTTTAGTCTTGATTTGATTCAGTGTTTCCCCACTATAACCTCTTTCTTCTCTTTTGGAATGGTAAAGTATATTCTGTGACACTGTATGTTGGTAGTATGGCACCTGCTTTTTTATTTGATTTTATAGTTAAGAGATTGTCATGTATCTCAGAAGACACTTTGAACTTTGGAATTTTAAACAGTGTTGAGACTATAATAGACCACAGGGACTTTTGAAGTTAGACTGAATGCAGTTTTTGCATTATGATATGGCTACAAGACTATGGGGGTCAGGGAGTGGAAAGTGATGGTCTGAATAAGAATGACCTCCAGACGTTCACATTGGAACGTCTAGGGAACGGCACATTGGTAGAACACAGACTACAACAAGGTCTTTATTACATTTTCCTCCCAGCACATCCTGACTTACTTAAACAAATCTTTAGGGGATTAAGAGGAAGAAGAGGAAGAGGAAAAAGGAGAAAGTGACAACAAAATTGAGTTGGACCTGGTAGTTCATGTCAGTAGCCCCAGCTATTGAAGAGGCCGAGACAGGACGGTCATTCGAGACTAGATGTTAGAAGTTAGCTTGACAACACACACATACACACACACACACACACACACACACCAAAACTCTCCTCTCAAAAAAAAAACCAAATAATTAAAACTCAATCATCAAATCATGGCAGAATTAAACGTAATTCAAAGTCAAATGAATGGGAAGCATATCGGGAACATAAGGGTGAGCCAGGAGCTACAGGTTAGCACACAATGCGTCGTAAAAGGCCTGACACAATTCTCAGCTCAGCTCCTTTAGAGCATTGACACAGCTGAGCACAGTGACTGCAAAGCACACTCAGGAGGTGGAAGCAGGAGAATCAGGACTTCAAGGTCATCACAGGCGCCAAGGTAAGCTGGTGGTTAGCCTAGGCTATGAGACCAAGCCTCAAGCAAGCAAGCAAAAGATAGGGGGAACATCGTCCAGGGCCACCCAGGCAGAAGGAACCCAGGGTTCAAGGAGGTGCCATTCCCTCTTCTCTGAGTATACTGTCTCCAAAGCTCAGAGGAGACCTTCACTTAAAGGTCTGATTCTGTTTTTACCCCATCTAGGCTCTAAGCCAGGGTCTACCCTGGGACTTCAGGGTCCAGTGCTGTGTCCCAGCTTCCTTGGGAACACTCATCCACTGCATGTTGTCACCTGCACTGATCTAGAAAGAAGGACCCCTTCATCGAGACCTCTGAAGACTCTTCTGGCCTTGGTTACTTACTCTGTGGCATGAGGACAAATGGAAGACATAGGTAACCAGTAAGCAAGTTCCCAAGGACCACCCTCCACGGTGGGCAGTTATTTCTTGGTGGTAGACACAGCCTGTTCAGGGGATGGATACTGGAACAGGCTGGCCCTGAGACAGGTGGCAGGAAGCCCTGTCTACTTCAAGATCCACCCCCAGCACAGAGTCCTGAGGATACTGTGGAGTGATGCCTAGAGACTGATCAGACCTGCGCCTGAATGCCCTCCCTCTTCGTTTCCATGAAGGCACTAACTGGGAATGACTCTGAAGATCAGTAAGGTTGCTATGGGAGGAGGAGGCCATGGAGCAGAAACAGGACAATCTGGGCCAGTCTTGGCTGTCACACTCTGTAGTTTTGTGGCCATGGGTAGATAGTCAGACCTCCGGGGCTCCATTTCTCAGAAGCATTAACAAATGGGGAAGTTATTGCTGTGATCAGCAAAAGTAGATGGTCAGGATCCTAGAGGTCAATGGAATTTATATCTAAAAGCTAGGCTGCCCACTTAGGTTCCTTGCTCAGTTCCTATTCTCTCTGTGTCTCACTTCTTCCAGTAAAGTGGGGCTTAGATGAAGGAACCACTCAAAGCTCTTTGGTCCAAATTGTCTCACTGGGATTTTTCAGCATCTCAGACTACAGTACTGAGCACCAACAAAGATCTCCTGGATGCAGCCAGCCTGTTCTCATCCCTGCTTTCTCCATTGTCTAGGCCAGGATGCTACCTGTGTCAGGCCGCTGGGCATAGAGGACCGCATGTCCGCATCGCAGCCGCCTGGTCTAGGCTTCACCCAGTGTGTGAGTCTCTAACTGCAAGCAGACAGATGCAGGCTGAGGGTGCAGTGAGGTGCAGTTCTTTGCCAATGGCACTGCAGTCCTCATTCTGCACAATTCAGAATGTTCTGGGGTTCCTGTTTGTTTGTTTGTTTCTCTGTCATACTTGCTGCGGGAGAAATTCCAGCTCTTAGGGAGAAAGTGTAAGTATTCTTTCTCTCCAAGTCATGAGACGCGGTTTCATAATTCAGGGTTGTCTCATGGTAGCGAATTATCTTCCACAGCTGTGGGAAGTGTTTCCAGCAGTGTTCAGCATCTCAGCAGAGCTGACGGCCGGGCTTGAAGCAGGCCCATGGCAAACAATCCTTGACAACCAAGAGAGGCAAGCCAAAAGGACTTCTCTAGCCTTCTGCTCAGTCCTGGCCTCTTAACAGGTAATGCCATCAGCTCTTGTCTGCCCATAATTTTATCAACACTTTCCAGAAAGTTCTTCATTCAATTTGTTTTCTCATAGTCTGTAAGTCCTTGAAGCACGGACTAACAGACACATCGATGTGCTGAGTGCTAGCACAAATGCTCATTCCACTCGAGCACATCCCCTCAGCTCGGGAAAAAATCTTCAGCCTTCTTTTATCCTCTTGGGAAGAGGGGACAATGCCAATCCTCAGAGGACCTGGTTTGGTCAGTACTAGTATCTTTTTTCTAATGTAGTTGTTTGGTGGAACAGGAAAGGACTAAGATGAAGAATGGGAGCAGTCAGGAAGGGTCCTGGAAATACATTCTGCAGATTCTGTCTCTGGGTGGTGTAAGAACTGTCTGGCACTGACCAGAGGAGACCAAGGGGACAGGCAGCTGACAGCAATAATCTTACCTTGATAGAGGCACCAGCAAATCAAGCCAGCTATTTGATGTGCACCCCCTTTTTCCCGATGATACCACCCACAGCCTGGGTTGGGATGAAGAGATTCACAATCTCCTGCTCTGGGTACTAGAAAAGAACACGTGCACAATGTCATGCTCACTGGCCAGCCAAGTATTTTAAAAGCATGGGAAGGCCTTACTACCCAGGGAGATGGCCAAAATGCCATGGTAGATCTTTGTGTGGCCTGGTGCTCTCTACATGAACCCAAGCGGGATTGCATGAGCCTACGTAGCCCCTCTAAGCCTGTGTTTGCTGGGCACAAGCAGCCTGGGTTCTCTGACATACACAGATTTGATAAATATGTTTCCTGTGCCTTCATCCAAGACCAAAATGGTTGTGATGCCTCAGTGGATTAAAAAGTGCTTGTCACGCAAGCCTGATGGCGTGATCCCTGGAGCCCATGGTGGGAGGAGACAATTTCTGAAAATTGGCCTGGCCAGCCAAACACACCTGCCCATGGACAGAGGGACAGCTGTCCAGTCCCTCCCATAACTAGGGATACCATTTCACAAGGCGGCTCACCCTGCTGTGCCCAGGCCACATGGTGAGTACCCAGGGAGATGGGCTAGCCACCTGTCCCTGGAAACCCCCGTGGAAAGACAGCGGCTCTTAGGTTAGTCTGCCAATGGTTCTTGTGGGAGTAATGTGTCTTCAGGGTCAGACTTTGATTAAAGAACACTGACAAGAAAAAAAAAGGTGTGGTTTGGTGTGGTGTGGTGTGTGGCTATGCACACGTTCATGTGTGCACACACATGTTGGAGGCCCGAGGTTGATGCTTCTGTCTTCCCCACTCACTCTCCCTTAGCTTTGACACAGAGAATCCTATGGGACCTGGCCAGTGAGATCCAGGGGTCCCGTCACTACTTCCTCAGCACTAGGAGCATCACCACACCTGGCTTTTATGTAGGTGCTGAAGATTTGAACCCAGGTCCAAATGTTTGTATGGCAAGTACTGTGCCAACTGCACCAAATCCCTTGCCTACTGGAAACTTTTCTTTAGCTTATTACTATTTGTTAACTGGTTTTGTTTTTTTTTTAAATGCATTTTTAAAAGTGTGTGTGTGTGTGTGTGTGTGTGTGTGTGTGTGTGTGTGTGCATGTAAGTGCAGGTGCCTACGAAGGTTAGGGACACTGGATCCCCTGGAGTTACATATGACCGTGAGTCACCTGATGTGGGTGCTGGGATCTCCAGTTCTCTGAAGAGCAGTGTGCACTATTAATGACTGGGCCATAGCCCTAGTCTTTGGTTCTTTAAGGAAGGATTTTACACTGTGTGTAACTTAGGCTGGCATGAAACTCACTACACAGCCCAGGCTGACCACAAACTCGATCCTCCCACCTCCCACTCCCAGGGTCACCTAAGAGGCCACACAGTCCAGGAGGCTCTCCAACACTGAGTGTGAAGCAGGGTGGCTTGGTGCTTACACTCTGAGCTGTATTCTTCTGGCACAGCCTAGAGCCACAGGAGAGAACAGTCACACTGTGACCAGTCACTGGCCTGTTCCTCAGGGGCCATATAGGACAGCTGTGGAGCAGGAAGAATGGTGGCCAGGGCAGATTTGAGGGGCACTTACGAAGTGATGATGCGGGAATGGGCCGAAATGGTGATGAAGGTACAGACTGGAGAAGTATCCGGAGTGGGTCTGCATATTAATGAGACGTTCAGTGAGTCAGGTGTCGTTTCCATGCGGCACATGTGCTCTGTGAGCCAACACCACTGTCCCATCTACAAACTTGTGCCTCTGTGTTTCTAATCCCTGAACCCTTGACAATGTGTCACCTGGTTGCATCAGGCCCCGGGCCACAGCTTTCATGTGCAAGAATGTACCTTGCCTTCATGTGCAAGAATGTACCTTGTGCTGGCAGCAAAACTTGGTAACATAGAGTCACACACTTGGTGATGGTTTGAAAGACATGAAGGGGTCATGGGGAACAGCTGAGGCTTGCAACAGTGTGCCCGGGCTACAGTTCCTAAAGAGAGCTTAGTTGTAATGGTGGACCCTAGCAGTTTTGGAAATGCTGGTGCCATGTAACAGTCACCAGAAGCACCAGCCACAATGAAATGGAGCTGGCTGGCATCTCGAGGGCAGGCTGATTTATGCTGCTGAGAGCTGGAACAAAGAGCTGATCTAACCCCTCAGGGGAGTCCAAAGGATTGTGAATGAATCCCAGATACTGAACTTTGAATTTGTTTGCACTCTTGGAGCTTGGTTTTGCCTTATGCCTATTGTCGCTGTGCTTTGTATCTTCCCTCTTAAAGTTAAAAAAGGGTACTTTAATGTTTTGATACTGCAAGAGCACAATATTCATTGTTTCTCAGATCCATTCCTACAAAGGTGCTGATCTTGCCTTACCAGCCTAATTACCCTTTTGTATTGTGCATTAGCACTTTCGATGCCAATTAGCTCAAGATTCATTGGCCAATGGTCTTAGCCTCATGCTTCCACCAGTTCCTCCATCATTATTGGGTACCAGCTTCTAAGACAGCTATAACCAAATCTCTCCAGTCTTGAGGGATAATTCTATTACAAGTTGACTATGAGTTTCACATCTGCTTCACAAATGGGGAATACATATGATACGATCTCATGACCATGATGATACTTGGATAAAAGAGGTGAATTCCAGAGATTTGAAGAAAAATAGTAATGTCAGATGTTTCAATTGTAGTAAACAAGGTTAATTAAAAAGGGACTGTAAAGAGAGCATTCCAAGAAACAATGTTTTTTCAAGGAACAATGACAACAGAATGTCCCTCCCTTCTGGATTATGCAAAAGGTGTGGCAAAGGCAAACATTGGACTAACAAATGTAGATCAATAGGGACAGACAAGGTAATCTTTTGCCTTTGCTGTTGGGAAACTCTCTGAGGGGACTCTCACAGGCCCCCATGGCAAATTTGGTCCAGTCCTTTCCTGCTATCATAGAAGAAAACCCTTCCCAGAGTAATTAAAGAACTACTGCCTATTGTAAAAAAAAAAACATACTGCTCAGAGTAATAAAACAGCTATAGAAGAGAGAACAAAAAATTTAACATCTTCACAGGAGTCCAGTCAGCTCTTACACAGCCTTGAGCATTTAGCAGCTCCTGGAATCTTACAGGATAGATTAAAGTTGGCTGTTTGAAAGCCTTAGACTGTTTCTCTAACCTTATAATGCAACGCTGTGATTCGTTCTCCTTTTAATTCTTCTGTCTGGGTCTGAATATCTCTATGATCTGTTTTAACAGGTTTTTCTATAACTTTTATCTTGGCACTTATTAATCAACTTTTTAATGATAAAACAGAAATGATCAAACAAATAATAGCTATAATTGACATTACATCTATCCCATCAACATTTATAATTCTCTCATTTAATTGTTCCATTTCAGACCGTCAATTGTATTATCAAACAGGTACCAAACTCCCTCCATTGCGAAAATGTTTCCAATTTTTTAATGTAGAGAAAAACTTTCTTTTAACTAACTTCTTCCTTTAAGAAATCCCAATTGTCTCACCAAATCTGCTGACATTGATGATTCAGATGATGGTGTGGCAGCAGCCTGTGGAGTGGGCCCAGGGAACGCCAAAACCCACCAAGAGAAAAAAGAAGTGAAAGATCCAGCCATCTGCATGGGGGAAGTTCATGAAAGTGGCTAACTCCTGAAGTCTTGGGAACCCAGAAACCTATGGAGATTGCTGCAGAGAGGCTGCAACAAAAACTTAGCCAGCCGATTAGGGAGTCCAGTCCAGGCAGGGTGGGAATTCCAGCCATGTGTATCTCTGGCTTGAGCTTGTGGCTTTTCCATGAATTTGTGCCCCAAAACTTTGACACCAGATGTTGCTTGGATCTTAATTGGTATTATAATAAAAAACCCAGAACCAGATATTGGGGTAAATCCTGAAAGATCAGGGAGACAAAGGAATAAGCCACTGCCTCATCTTACTTCTAGGACTCCTCAGCCTGAAAATCCTCAGCTGATAGCCCTCTAGCCAAATGACACTCCTCAGTTGAAAAGGCCTTTAGTTCCTGTCTCCTTATGCCTTATATACCTTTCTTCGCCCAGTCTTTAAAGGCATGTGTGCTTTCCAAGTACTGGGATTAAAGGTGTGTGCCACCACTGCCTGGCATCTATGTTTAATTTAGTGGCTTGTTCTGTTCTCTGATCTTCAGGCAAATTTTATTAGGGTGCACAATATATCACCACAACCATGTATTTAACATCTGTTTCACATATGTTGAATGTATACCATAGGTAACCACAGCTTCCTTGATGTGTTTTAAATCTCTCATGAATTAGTTGCCAGATATATTTCACATGTTCTTCAGGATGTTTTTCATCTGCTGACTTCCAATGGGTGGTGACAGGATAAGCCATTTTGTTACAGCCAACTGGTAATGTTATGACTTTTATGGCCTCGACCTTCTGCTTATTAGTTTCCTTGTTATCCTTTCCGACAGGCTCCTCCAGAGCTTGAAATCCATTAACTGCTGCCCTTTGCAGTGTTTGAACCTCTTCTGTTGTAAAGGATTCTAGAGATTTCATGGAATCATACAACTTTTTATGTTTATCAGAATCATATGATTCCAAAGACTTTATTCTATCAATTAGTGATGATCTTTCCTCCTTAGAAATTATCTGAATGTCATTATGATTGCTCTGAAGATTTATTGTTTTATCCATTAAGTATTCATATTTATTACCAATAGAATTAAATCTGGTTGTCCAGTTATTATTAGTGGACTGAAGTTCTTGTGGTAAATTATCAGATTCCAGAGAAAGAATCCACTTGTTTAAGTTCTCATTACCATTTTGCAAAGTCTGTATCAGTCTCATTAATATCTCATTTTTTGTCATTGTTAATAAGCTAATTTTTCAATGCTCTGATATGAATCACTATGCTAACTGTGATTATGGCAAACATTGTATACATCCCAGGAAAGCTGTATATGTCTTGTAGATTTTCATTCATAGTACAAACAAAGCCGTTTTAAAAATCCCGAGTAGTGATATTATCTGCCATAGTGTGAGAAATATTCAAGATCTGTAAAGAAAAATTTAATAATTGATTTATTAATCAGTATAAGGTGTAAAATTATCAAGTAATTTTACCTCAGATGAGATCCTCGAGAGATGGTCATAATTGTCCTAGGTGTTCAGGACCTCCCAGTTCTTGTGATGGTTTTTGGTTGTAGTAGTGTTCAGTCAGCAGGTGTTGCAGGTGTAACCACAGGGGGTGCGCTGAGGGAGCAACACTGACTGGACTCAGCCAGGGCCATGTTGTCAAGAAGGGCACTGCCCGAGGGGGTAGGGCAGCTACGGAGGCTCACTTGCTCAGTCACTCTCTCATTCCCTCATGCTGTCCCTCCCCAGCAGCAGGGCTGCAGCACAAGGCAATAGCAGCAGGACAATGGCAGCTATGCCCATACCTGAGATGTGGCTCAGGAGGGAGGGGTCAGGGAGGGACCTGGCAGTGGCAGTGTGCAGCTTGAAAGCAAGGATATTTAGTCTACATGGATGGAATCTGAGCTGCTGCTAATACGCAGCAGATTGTGTAGGCTGCTCATGGAGTCTGTGGTAGGATCTGAACCTGTGGGGGTATAAGGCTATCTCCTGTGGAAACTTACCTGCATGGATAAGGGCCATGAATGGCCCACCCACATAGTGTGCCAGATAAAGTGAGAAATACACGGAGTCTATTTAGAAGGCAAATAATTTATTAAGGAGAAAAACTCATTGTAGAGGACAGAATTGATACAGGTCCTGGAATGCTCTTCTGGCCTCCTGAATCAATCCTGCTTCCAAGTCCCATGAGGGAGTGAAGAGAGCAATGCCTATGTGCATCTCAGGTCTTAAGGGTCATCAAGAGGCCATGCCCCAGAGGTATGTACTTCAAGGTCATAGGCAGGTGGAGCAGTTACCTGCTGCATCTCTACGGGTAGTGCTTCAAGGTCATAGACAGAACAGCTCCCCACTACATGGAGGCTTCTCCTATGGGCCTCTGCTGTTCCTATGTAGTGTTCATGTATGGGACTCTGTTTTTCCTATTGAAGTCTCATGCAGGGACTTGCTGTTCTTATGAAAGCCTCACATATAGGCCTGTGCTCTTCCCAAGGAGGGCCTCACTTATGGACTTTGGCTGCTCCCATGTGGTGTCTTACTTTTAGGTTTCTTTTTTCCAATGGAGGGCCTCACTTATTGGTTTCTGTTGTTCACATGGAGGTCCATACTTATGGCCCCCTCATTTTCTCATGGACTGCCTCATTATGGGCCTCTGCTGTCCCCAAGGAAGGCCTCAATGATGGGCCTCTGCTGTTCCCATCAAAGATCTGACCTCTAGGTTTCTACTGTTCCCACATAGGGACTTGCTGTTTAGTCTCTGCTACTCCCATGGAAGGCTTCACTGCTGAGCTTCCTGTCTTTGTTTGTTCTGTTTTTTTGAGTTGAATATAGTTATGTTATATTTATTCATATTGGGTAATGGAAAAGGGAATTGGATCCAATGTCTCTATTGCTCCAATTTCTTAATGAATACTTGAAGTCTGTTCCTTTGAATGAAGTAAGTTATTAAAAGAGGTGTACTTTCAAAGTAAACAGCAGTGTTGCTTTCTGAACTGAAGTCATTCCCACAGATGCTGTATTTTATACATATACTTGTATGAGGACATTTTCAAAGGCAAGTGTTATAATATATTTCCTACTTAATCAGACTCTGCTTTCACACTTTAGTACACATGTGCTCAACTATACACCCCACAAAATTTTTATAGGTCTTGAATTAAAATATCAATCATTGCCCTAAGTTTGCCAAACTAACCTGTACTAAGAACTCTACAGTTTTTTTTAACTGTGAGAAAAGTATTACATTTGAAAGAATAACAGGAACTTTTTAGAGAGAAGTGTTAGCAAAGGTTTTGGAGAACAACCAATAAACTTGGCAACTGCCTGTAATGTTTGAAAGGGGTACTCCATGGGACCCCTTTGGCCAATGATTTAACAAGATGTAACCCATTCCTAGTACTGGAGATTTTACTTAGTGTCATAAGATATTTAGTTGGGCATATATGCAAAGGACTCTACATCTTACTGCAGAGATACTTTCTTATTCATATTCATTGCTGCTCTATTCATAATAGTCAGAAAATGGAACCATCCTAGATGTTCATCAACTGATGAACAGATAATGAAAGTGTGGTACATTTGTACCATGGAATATTTTTCAGCTGTTAAGAAATATGAAAATTGCAGGCAAATGGATGAAACTAGGGGAAAAAAACATTCTGGGTAGTTAACCCAGACTCGCAGAAATAACTCATATGTTTTCTCTTATATGTGGTTGTTAGCTTTTAAGCTTTCAATATGTATGCTATAATCTGAAGACCCACAGAGGATAGGTATTATCATAGTTAGATTACCATTGCTGTGGTGAAACACCATGACCAAAACCAACTTGGGGAGGAAAGGGTTTGTTTGGCTTGCATATCCTGAATCACATACACTGAGGAAAGCCAAGGCAGAGCCTCAAACCAGGCAGGAACCTAGAAGCTGATGCAGAAGCCATGGAGGGGTGCTGCTTATTGGCTTGCTCCTCATGGCTTACTCAGCCTGCTTTCTAATAGAACCCAGGACCACCAGCCCAGGGCCTCTCTCATCAATCAGTAATTAAGAAAATACCCTACAAACTTGCCTGCCTACAGCCCAATCTCAAGCATTTGTTTTCCAGTTGAAGTTCCCTCCTCTTAGATGATGTTAGCTTGAAGTCAAGTTGACATAAAAATTGCTGGGACAGGCACTAGAAAAGGACAGGGGAAAAGAAGAGGACCTCCCGAGGAAGGGGAAATAGAGTGCAGTGTTAGGGGGAAACTGGAATAGGAGGATTAAATATGGAAGACAATGGGAGAGCAGGGTACAGGAGGAAATATGGGGAGGGACAACTAATTAAAGTCCTTTTGAAAAACCACATGGAAACCTACTACTGTATCACCTTCTTAAGACATATACAGACATGAAAGACATTTAAATGGAGTCACCTTAGAGTCTTCATTTTCAAGTTCAGGTGAAGAAATGGTTCAGGGTTAAGAGTGCACACTGATCTGGGATAGGAGCTGGAGCCACAGCCAGTGGCTTACAACAAACTGCCTGTAACTGATGTGCCAGGGAACCCCAACACCCCTGGTTTCTGTGGACACCCACACTCTCCCTCAAATAAAATAAGTCTTTAAACGAAAAAAAAGTTCTAGTGACTTTAGAAGCTGTTGGGGAGAATTTATAAACATGCAGGTGGAGCACCCCAAAAGTTACTACTAAAACAGGAAAACCTTTCTAGAAAGATTGGGTGTTTCATGGATTTTCTTAATATTCTCTAAGTCTTTGATGTTTTTCATTTGGAATTACCCCGGTGATGGCTCCCTGACCCCAATATTAGAGTTATAGAAGGCTACAGAAAGGGTCAGAATGCCAGTTCCAGTTTCTGTTGCTGAGTGATCTCTGCAGAGTGTGTTGTTTAGCTCCGTGACAAACAGTGTGCCGGAGACAGGCCATTTATAAGGAGCACACGGTTTTATAGGGAGCACACAGTTTTATAGGGCGCACACAATTTTATAGGGAGCACACAGTGGAGTAAGTTTTTCACCTCATGGCCAGATGCAACAAGATAGAAAAGCCAGAGTTCTGAGAAATCTGTCTGTCTACACTCAAGTTCTAGGGTTGTAGACAGGTATGCCTTCATTGTGGGCTGTTTCATGGCTGCTAGGACCCAAACTCAGGGCTTCACACTTGGGCAGGAAGCACTTTACTCATTGAGTTATCTCTGTGGCCCCTCCAACCACTTTTTTTCAAACCACTTTTTAACAGGGTCTCCTTTAAGAGTTGAGAAGCCTGGTGCAAAAGTACCAATGAAGGTCCCTATACCCCTGTTAAATAACATACTCAGTATATTTCATTTTATATTTTCATACTTGTTTGCATATTTGAGCATCTTCCAGTTTTCCTACTTTGACTACTATAACTTATAACAGAATTGAACACGTATAAAGTCATGGTTTGGGGCCAGAAAGATGGTTCAGTGAGCAGGGCTCTTGCTGTCAAGGGTGACAATGTGGTGGAATGAGAGAACTGACTCCTGCAAGCTGTCCTCTGACCTCCACACTTGTGCATGGCATGTGTACCACACCCCAAATAAGTAAATGTAATATTAGTAAAATAAAAGATCATTTTTATAGAACTGAGAATCATAAACTATTGACAATAACTAAATTGAACATCCATATTGTAATCCTGTTGCTGAGTCAGTTATACTTGAATGGATAATAGGTATAGATGAACCCCATAAGTTATTAGTTATTCCAAGAAATACTTTTTCTTCCCTTCATGTTAACAGAAAATCACTATGTAGTTATAATTGAAATTTCAACATAATTTGATCTCTGGTGATAGCAGTGATCTAAAGTAGCTATGATTTAAGTGGAATGGAGTGTGTTTAAATGAGGTCAAAATCTGAGTATATTTGCATTATGCCTTTTTGGTTTTTCAAGACAGGGTTTCTCTGTGTAGCTTTGCGCCAGTCCTGGAACTCGCTTTGGAGACCAGGCTGGCCTTGAACTCACAGAGATCTGCCTGCCTCTGCCTCCCGAGTGCTGGGATTAAATGCGTGCGCCACCACCGCCTGGCCATAATACTTAATTATGTAGGAACATATAGGGTTTATATTGTGTAAGAAGCATATGACAAGCTGATTAATTTGTCTTTTCTCTTGCCTAAGTGCTTCCAGTGATCAATTCCTCCCTGCTCTCTGAAGCTGGACGAGCTCCTGATGTCAATCGTGGTGTAGACTGTAAACCATCATAGAATCCCAACAACTTCCTCATCCTTCTACGCCATCTTAAAAGATCCACATGGAGTCTTCTCCTGGGCCTGATGAACATAAAGAGAATAATGTGAAGAGCTACCATGTGCTCTGCCAGGGCTGTGCTCTGGACCCAGGTGCTAGGGCTTCTGGGGATTTCATGTATATGTGTATGAGAAGGAAATCTGTGGAGGGTCCAAAAGTACAGAGCTTAAGACAGAGTATCATAAGGAAACTTTGTGGGAGGGTGGAAGTGTTTCAGTCTTGATGTGTATCATATCATAATCATGTTAGTTTATATGTTTGTTCAGATTTAATAACTGTACACTTAATATTTGTGTATTCTGCTTGTATTCAGCAAAGTTTTGTTATTATAAAAATAAAGGCTACAGAGAACACTTCTAATTATGTAAACTAAGGGTGTTTCATATTTCTATTAGAGTGTGTGTGTGTGTGTGTGTGTGTGTGTGTGTGTGTGTGTAATGTATACAGATGCACTCATCCATGTGGGCATGTATGGAGGGTAGAGATGTCTTCATTAATCACTTCAACCCCTTAGGTATTTTTAATTGAAAATTTCATTACTATGTGTATGTATGCATGTGTGTGTATGTGTGTGTATGTGTGTGTGTGTGTGTGTGTGTGTAGGAGTATGTGTATTCAGGAGTTGGTTCTCTCCTTCCACCTGGTGTGATCCAGGGGTAAAGCTTGGATTGTCAGGTTATGAACAGTGACTTTACCTGCTGAGCCATCTCACCTTATTTTTTAAGACATGTCCCTCACTGACTCCAAAACTCACTATTTTGCCTAGACTGGCTGCCCAGCAAACCCAAGCTATCTGGCAGTCTTCACTGGAATTATAGGGACATGGCCACTGTGCTGAGCTTTTATGTGGTGCTGGGGACCTGAGTGTGGCAAACACTTTACCCACAGAGCTGAACAATCTCCCCAGTGTATCAGGCTTTTTCTTTTGGGCCACCAACCAGCTCCCAAATCATGAAACAGAGACTTATTAGTTTTGAATGCTTGGCCTTGCTTAGGCATGTTTCTGGCTAGATCTTTTAACTTAAATTAACCTATTTTTCTTTATCTACCTTTTACCTCGGGGCTTATTACCTTTCTTTTTCTTTCCTTTTTTTGTTTTTTTTTTCTTTAACTTTTCTTCTGTATATTTTACTTTCACTGCTTCCCTATCTTCTGTCTGGCATCTGCTTGGCTTCTTGCCTCGGGCGTCTCTCATTCTCCCCTTCCTTCTTCTCTCTCGTTCCTCCTCTTTGCTTCTCTAGCCTAGATTTCTCCTATTTATTCTCTCTGCCTGCTAGACCTGCCTATCATTTCTCTGCCTAGCTATTGGCCATTCATCCCTTTATTACACCAATCAGGTGCCTTAGGCAGGCAAGGTGAAATAAATGCAACACATCTTTTCATAATTAAACAAATGCTGGGTAAACAAATGTAACACATCTTTGCCTAGTTAAAATAATATCCACAACACCCCAGTCCTTTTTCCATTACTTTAATGCAGCTGTATAGTATTCTCACATGCCCCCTCACATACACAGATATACTAATTGCTTTACTTTTTAACCTGGCTACACTAAATTTTGTCTTTGGCATTGAACCCTGTCACTGATATAGACATAGACTCTTAATTACATATGATTACTTCCATTTCTCTCTTCTAAGTAACATTACAGTTTAATTTGTTGCATATAAAGTTTTTATTATAATGTATTTATATTGTATTAGTTTTTTTTCATATGGAACATGAGTGAAAAACAGGATTTTTTTCATTTTTAAAGTTTAATTAATTACATATCCCCCCATTCTTCCTACACTTCCAATGTGTGCATCCTCGTCCCACCCACCATCATGGCCTTCTCTTCTTTAACCATTGTTATTACATTTAAATATAAATGAATAAAAATACAATCTGCTGAGTTCACTCATGACTGCCTATAAGGGGCTTCATCCCCTGGAAAGACTAATTCTCACTCTTTCTGCTGCTGTTAATTGCTTGTAGCTTCCCACCTGGGGTAGGCCCCAGTAAGATTTCCCCTTTCTGTGCTGGGATGTCAACTGTTGCTGGAATTGTTCATGTCTTGTTTAGGCAGCCATGTTGTTGAAATTTCACGGGCATAGTGTTTTAGGGTTTCCACTGTTGAGATAAAGACTATGGCCATAACCAACTTGGGGAGGAAAGGGTTTATTTTACTTCCACTTCACATCACACTCCACCATTGAAAGTAGTCAGGGAAGGAACTCCAGGTAGGCACCTGGAGACAGGAAATAATGCAGAGGTATGGAGGAGTGTTGCTTACTGACTTGCTTCCCACGTAACAAAGACTATTGAGGTCCAGCCACTTATAAGTCTTTCCCCAGAGTTCCAGAAGAGATGCTATCAGTGGCAAATTAATCTGTTAATGAATCTATGTGCCCCAAGCTCTTTAGCCCATTCACTTTATTATTCCAAGTCAATTCTCTCTCTACACAGCTTCTTTTGTGCTCTCACACTTAGCTCCTTTCTTTCCTGATTTTCTCTACAATTTCCTGCTGTTCTCTTTATGTTCTATCTTAGTTCTCCCATCTTAGTTCTACCCCGTGTCAGTTCTCTACCTTAGTTCCTCCCAAGTCTCTGAGGTTTACAGTTATACACCCATGCAATCAGCAATACTCTGGCCAAGGCAAGGTCCCCAGGCTTGAATTCTTTCAGAATCAAAAGGAGGGGTGATAAGATCCACACAAAGAGCAGTATTTGTCAGCTGTCATTTGCAACCCAAAAGGGAAGTTACCAATGGGGAATGAATCAACTAAGGGCTGAATTCAGTTATTAGATCTAAAAGGGGGATTTATGTGCTCAAACTGTATTCTCAGAAGTGGTTAGTTAAGATGTTAGGAGTCACTAAGTTTTGAGTGAAAATAAAACTACTTTATGTTCCTTTGGCACCACATCTCTCCAAGGTTATCTTGGCTGCACCATTTTCTGGCAGGGGAGGGGAAGTGTACTCAGTAACTAGGCAACCTGTGTCACAGCTAGATGTACCTGGTATGTAAAAGCCCCTTTGTTCTGAGTTAATTGTTAAAGGGAGATCTTTAGAACTAGAGATAACACTTGGGAAAAAAGGAGGGTTAAGCTAATTAGCACATCCACCTGGCCTGGGTAACCAGTAGTCTTAGGAACTAACAGATAGTCTGAATGCTTATCTATCTGCAGTCTGTCCTAGAAGGTCTGGGAAGTATCTCACATAAAATACTTCCATCCGGAGAAGGCCCTGGCCAGATGTTTGCTAGTGATGATAATTACGGAGTGGCCTGAAATTAGAGGTCTGTCTGTGTGACTGCTGTCAGCACAGTTGGGGGATGTTGTCCAAATACTCCAATTGTATAGGGGACATTGTGCCTAGTGAATGATTCAACCACACTGTTAGAAGTTCTTAGGAGCCGGGCGGTGGTGGTGCATGCCTTTAATCCTAGCACTCGGGAGGCAGGACCCGGTGGATCTCTGTGAGTTTGAGTCCAGCTGGGGTACCGAGGGAGTTCCAGGAAAAGGCACAAAGCTACACAGAGAAACGCTGTCTCAAAAAACCAAAAAAAAAAAAAATCTTGGGAAAAGAATCAAATTGGAAAGCTACAATAGCACACAGGAAATCCATTGCAAGAAACAGCTAATATATTTAAAAGCCAGTATTACCAAGACTCCTTGAATCTTGGCTTTATCCTCTGGAAGAGTTTTGAACTCTTCCAGGTAATAGCTTTTGCCACAGTCAGCTGAATTTCTATTTTATATTTCTGCAGCTTGCAGCACCCATGATTTGCTCAAATAGCTTTCTTATATAACCTAGGACTTCCAGTACAGGGGTGAAATCACCCTCAGTGGTCTGGGCCCTCCCACATAATTATTAATTGAGAAAATGCCCTACAGACTTATTTACAGGCAAATATCATGAAGGAATTTTTCTCAATTGAAAGTCTCTCTTCCCAAATGACTCTAACTGTGTCAAGTTGCCATAAAACTAATCAGGACTTGAAGCTTTCCTATATAATAGGAAGCTTTTAGTGGCTATATTAAAGTGGTATGTCCCAGTGGCTAAGGTGCTGGGCTTTGGAGTTCAGAAAAAAGCTAGGTTCAGGTCCTTCTGTCCTTGACCTGTGTGGTGGTTTGAAAGAAAATGACCCAAAGGGAATGGCATTATTGGAAGGTGTGAGCTTGTTGGAGTAGGTGTAGTCTTGCTGGAGGAAGTGTGTCACTGTTGAGGCAGGCTTTGAGGTCTCATATATGCTCAAGCCATGCCCAATGAGACAGTCTACTTCCTGTTGTCTATATATCAACATGTGGCAGCTCCTTCTCTAGCACCATGTGTGCCTGCATGTTGCCGTGCTCCCACCATAATGATAAAGGACTAAACCTCTGAAACTGTAAGCTGTCACCTCAATTAAATGTTTCCCTTATAAGAGTTGCTGTGGTCATGGTGTCTCTTCATAGCAATAGAAACCCTAAGACAACCTGGAACAAACTAATTAAATCTAATTTGGTGTTACCCTTAGAGTTGTTTTAAGGATTAAGATAATGTATAGAAAGTGTTTGGTATTGAATCGACCACAGAAGTACCCTATCAGCACTAGGAACAATATTATTAATTATCTCCTTCACTACTGGAGGGTATGCAAAAATGCTAGCTTCTGATCCACCCTCAGTATTGTCTATTAGGACCTAAATTATTTTCTTGATGAAATGAAATACATGTTGAATGGTCCTTGTCTGAAACTCTTAGAATTAGAAGTGCTTCAGACTTTGCATTTTTTAGATCCTGAAATATCTACACATCCATAATGAGATATGGGATAGGACCAAAGGCTAAACAGGAAATCTATTGTATGTTTTGAATAATTTGTTGTGTGAAACAAAGTTTCATGGTGTAGAGTTTTCCACTTGTAGTGTGATGTCTGTGCTCAAAATAATGTAGAGTTAGAATTTTTGAATTAGGGATGTTTAGCTTGTGTGTGTGTGTGTGTGTGTGTGTGTGTGTGTGTGTGTGTGTGTGTGTGTATGTATGTAGTATTGGGAGCCAAACAGTAGTAGAGTTATATTTTCAATTCTCAACCTGTGTTCCATTCTTATTTTAATTATTTAATCATATTACTTGGCTAATAGGAAGCTGGACTTTTAAATTTTTTTTAGCATTTTTAAATTTTAAAAATCTTTAAAATTTCTCCTAGATTCTCTATCTGCTTCCCAAGTGCCTTTATTCACTGTTAATTTATGAACAGGTATACGATAATTATGTTATGGGGCAGGTTAAGCATAGCTGCTACATGGGACACAGTAAAGGAAGGAAACATATTTTCATTATTTCTGACATGGACAATAAATGGATAAGTGAAAGCCAGTATGCCCCTGAGGTGGCTTCATCACCAGCTATGCACTCACTGCCCATACATGTGTTTCCTTCTTTCCTTGGCAGTTTAGTCCAGTCTAGTGGGCCAGAGAGAGCAAGGTTAGCTAACTGGATGAGGTTCATTTGAATACTAGGGCATATTTTTGTTGTTATTATATAGCTATTTGAATCAGTTAGTCTGTAAAGCACATTATTTGTGTATGGTCATAGCTGTTGTTGAATTGAAAATGTCATTTGAGAGATGTGTGAAACAGTGCCTGAATGTAGAGATCCCAGCCCATCATTGGCAATACACTGTGACCTAGCTTGGCCACCGGGCAAATCCTGACACTGCTATGGACAAAGTGGTGCTGTTACTGGGTCAGCCTCACCTGTGCTGCCTCATCTGTGCTGCCACTCCTCCTAGCTAGCTCCCCCAGACCCATGTCTTTAATATAACAGTGTTATAAATATTTCAGAACAGCAAGAGAGTGAGACCCAGAATCTCCCTGCCCAACTCTCTATTTTATACCATTTGCAACAACACTCTGCTCAGACTTAGATGATTCACCGTGTTTGTGGCTTCTGTTTCAGGCAGTTTCAGTCACTAATGATCATCCTGCCTGGAGCCTATGTAGCCATCCTACCTAGAGTGGGAATTAGGGGACACCTATGCAAATGAGAACTGAGAAGAAGCTGTGCCTTCAGAGACTGACTGATTAGAACAGCAGTACTGTGGGGAGATCAGCTAAGTACCTAATCTAGGTCTAGCTACTGTCTTCCAACAGCCACCCCTTACCTACCTCTGCACCAGAACATCCCATGACAAATAGATAAAAACCTTTTGAAATCAATTAACTTAGCAGACCACTAGCTCCCACCAATTCAAACACTAAGAATGTCATAAGATAGCATCTTATAGAAAAGCTCCCCCCATCCTTCTGTACCTGCCTTTCTGATGTACCCTTCAATGTATTTTAAACATGCCTTGATTTATGACTTTGTTGTGTAAAACTATAAAACTTCATGAAACTGCTTCCACATTGGAACATGGAACTTGAGGTAATGTGAATCTCTTCTCAGGCCATGGTCACTCAAAATGGCTCCAGAATAAACTATCTCTTACTACTACCCTTAAGATGACAGCTGTGGTTTCTGCCTTGACACCAACTTGCTGCTTACTGCCCCCTGATGGACATGGGACAGGTTGTGCTCTTCCATCACCTGAAGACTGGGGGGAGCTTTGTGTGGCCTTTCCTACTGTCTGCGCTTTTGAAATTGTGGGTCTAGGGTAAAAGACAGATACTTACTAGGGATAGGAAAGTGACATATGTTTTCTCTAGTGTATGTGTAGCTTTCCCAGGACAGAACTGGGGATGAAATGGGATTACTACTTCTCTTTGTCTCATGTAGATCAAAAAGAGATGAGTTTCTCTCTGATCCATAAACACCAAGTGTAGGAGGCTGAGACCCCAACAGGCCAGAGCAGATGTGCAACAGGAACCAGTGCCCCAGGGAGTCATCAGTGGTTGTGTCCAGCTTTTCCTGAGAGAACAAAAGCATTTCACCAGTGAGGACACTGAGGATCAGAGTAGACGTGCCTGACTGTAGGGTAGCAGAAGGGGCCTTTGTATATAGACCTGTTGGGATATTAAGCCAGTTTTTTCCCCATGGCATTGAAAGGTATTCCTTTAGAACTAAAGAATTCCTGGATGCATCCTCTCCCATCTTTCCAGAGGTAGGAGATGGTAGAATATGCCCCTATTTTATCAGGTTCACAAATATCAGCCATCGATAAAAGTTGGGTATTATCACTAGGCATCACCTTGGGGTCATGCTGAGTTTGAGACACTCTTGGCCCTTTGTAGCTGTCTAATGTAGGTCATGTGGCCCCTCACTAGGAAAACTTCAAGGAATAACCAATGCTATTCCTTGGCTAGGTACCAACCACTTTTAGCACAACCTGAGCCAAAGGCAGACTAGCTCATTTCTATACTTAGAAAGACAAGCCATGGATCCTAGATTATTAGGTAGCCATGCAAGCCTGGAGGAAAAGACTCAGCAAGCCTCAGACTCACATGATGGATTGGTCAGTCATGGGGGTGGGAAGGGTCTCTGCACCTCAAGACCAAAACCGAGGACTTGCATCACTAATGGCCAAGGTTTGTCCTCTGAGTCAGGTGACCAGGTCTGATCCAGGTTCTATGTTTATTTTGTTGTGTCACCACAGTCGAGATTAGAATCTCTCTGGATTTCCCTCTACTTTACTTAGAAAATGAACAGGGCTCTGTTCCCCATGATCTAACCCAGCTCTGCAGCAGAACACCCTTGGCAGCCTTCCCTGCCCCTGCTTCTGTGGACCCCACAGCTCTTCCCTTCTAACCATCCTCCCCCAACTTATTGCTTTGTCCAAGACCACAACCCACCAGACACCCCCTGCTAAACCCATGGGTCCATTCCTTCCAGGGCAACTAGCAGGCTGAAGGCAGACACATACTTCTCCTACTGCTCTGGAGATCCAATCCCCCCAGTCTCATTCACAGCTCTGTAGCTGGAAACCTGCTATGGTATCCCTTTCCTCTCTGACCCCATCCCCAATGGATCACAAAGACCTTCTCCTCCAATCTTTCATCTCTCAACTCATCCCAGTATCCCAGCCTCTAACACCAGCAGGCATTCCCTGAGAACACACCAGCTGAACAGGCCAGGAAATGAGGCAATGCACATCCATCACACTCTCTGAAAATTCAGAGAGGAAACAGAAACTAAGGAACAAAATACCCACCAACAAAGACAAATCCAGAAATCATCACCCAAACCTAGATGCCAGCATAAAAACACAATCAATAACAGCCAGGGCAGTAAAGGTTCACTAGATCCCAGCTATTCTATCAGAGTAGACCCTGAAAATTCTAATATAGCTGAAGCAAACAGTGAAAGAAAATGAATACATATCTTAAAGAAATCCAACAAAACAAAAACAAACAGTTAAAGGAAACAAAATTGTTCAAGACCTGAAAATAGAAACAGAATCAATAAACAAATGGAGGGAATTCTGGAAATTAAAAGTTTAGAAATTTGAACAGAAACTACAGAAGCAAGCTCTACCAACAGAACACAAGAAATGAAAGAGAGACTCTCAGGCATTGAAGATAAAATAGAAGAAATAGACACATTAGTCAAAGAAAATGTTAAATCTAAAAAGCTCCTGACACAAAACATCCAAGAAATCTCAGACACTGTGAAAAGACCAAATCTAGGAATAACAGGAATAGAAGGAGAAGAATCCCAGCTCAAACAAACAGAAAATATTTCCAACAAGATCACAGAAGAAAACTGAAATGCCTATAAAGAATGAGATGTCTATAAAGTTACAAGAAGCATAAAGAGAACCAAACAGATTGGTGTTCAAACAGAAAAAGAAAGTCCCCTTACCATATAATAACCAAAATACATACAGGAGAAAGAAAGAATATTGAAAGCTGCAAGGGAAAAAGACCAAATAACATATAAAGGCAGACTTGTTAGAATTACATCTGACTTCTCAATGGAGACTTAAAAAGCCATTAGGGCCTGGACTATAGGCTCTAAGAGACCACAGATGCCAGCTCAGACTACTATGCTGCACTGGCTGGCTTTGTTTCAACTTGTCACAGGCTAGAGTCATCAGAGAGGAAGGGCCTCAGTTGAGGAAATGCTTCTAGGAGAGCTAGCTGTAAGGCATTTTCTTAATCAGTGATTGATAGGGGAGGGCCCAGCCCCAGCCCATTGTGAGTGATACCATCCCTGAGCTGGCAGTTCTGAGGTCTTTAAGAAAGCAGGCTGAGAAAACCACGTGAAGCAAGTCAGTAAGCATCACCCCTCCATGGATCCTGCATCTGCTCCCACCTCCAGGATCCTGCCTTGTTTGAGTTCCTATCCTGGCTTCCTTCATGATGAACAGTGATAGGGAAGTGTAAGCCAAATAAACCCTTTTCACTCCAACTTGGTGTTTGGTTATGGTGTTTCACTGTAGCAATAGAAACCCTAACTAAGACATTGACCCTGAAAAACTTTCAATCACCATAGATGGAGAAAGTAGGAAATTCCACAATAAATCAAATTTAAACAATACCTACCTACAAATCCAGCTTTACAGAAGGTGCTAGAAGGAAAACTCCAACCTATGGAGTAGCTGAACCCATGAAAACTCAGGAAGTAAATGATATCACTGAAAGGATGATAATCAGCACTGGTGGTGGCTCTGGTTACCGGTGAAAATGTCACAAGCCACAGCCACAACTACCAGGGTTACAGAGAGCCTTATTAGGAGGGAAAGGTGGGGGGGGGAGAGAGGAGAGCCAGGCCTGGGGGGGAGCAGAGTAGAGCAGGGAGCAGAGAACAGAGAGTAGAGAGAGAGAGAGGGTGGGATTTGCATCCCACTTTTTTAAGGCACAGATTGTGTGACCATACTGCATGTACATACTTGCCAATGCCCCCTAATGACATAAGATGCAAGACCCCGAGGAGTGATCGCAGGATCCTAACATTCCAGCGTTTTGCTTATTATAAAAAACCAAGTGAATAGGAATAGGGGCATTGTTCCTCCCCGAAAAACTGCTTCCAGCTGACTTGGTGGGCGTTGGTTGGCTCTTAGGGGGATAGGGAAGGGGGCCTTCTGAGGTAGACAGGTGTCCTGGGATGCTGGGGCATCCTGCTGCCCTGGAGCCATCCAGGGCTTTTGGCTTGGCACTCTGGCTGCTTTTGTGTCTGACAGAATGTTGGTGAGACAGAAAAAGCCTGAAGTAGATCCGACTTGTCCAGATGGATTTAAGCTGGTTTCTGGAGCTTGGGAAAAAGTTTGAACATGTTAAAAAGCAGCCATGAGAAAATCAGTGACCATTGTTTAGTACTCTGCTTATATTGGTTAGTGTTAATGAGAGAGACAGAGAAAGTCTGTCCTATGGGACCTCGGCAGTGGATAATAGTATAGGGGAGTTTGACTTCTGACAGTGTCATATCCATTCTATTTGTTCTATAACACCACATGTCACTCTCACCTCGGCCCCACAATTCAGCTCAATAGTTGAGGAGGGCTGGAGAGGTACATATAAGTCCTTTTCCCTGATCACAGAAAAAACAGAGATGGTCAATGACAACCCAGGTCTGAGTCAGCAAAGCAATTCTGTGTCTAGTCACAGGGATTAATCTGGGGATGACCACTTGGGGCAATGAAAGTTAGGACCAGAGTTTTATTGAGACTGTTACAAAACCAGATTTGCTCTTTTTTCTGCTGGGAATTCTAGCTGAAAAGGTGATGTCCAAGTCCAAGCTGCTATGGGCCACAGTGCACATGAAGCCATCACAGATACAAAGTCACAACAAAGTCAGACTGACACTAATTAGTGTCCTAAGGACACTAATTCTAAGACCTTTAAGGCTGTTCTATAGAGTCTTCCATTTCTGTACTAATATTATCCCAGTTGTACTTAAGCCAAGTTGATTAAGGTTGAATCAGACTATAAATTCTCAGTGGAGGGACTCCAGGCTGATCAAATTGTCTAGGCAGCTCTCACTTTAAATTCAGTAAAGATACGGTCCCTCTATTTCATTTACCAGCTGGGTTATTATGTTGTAAACCTAAAACAAGAATGCCTTATGTGAAATTTTTGCTTGAAAACTTATCATTGCAACTGAGGGCACACAAGCTTACCCCTTTCTAAACTGAGAAAACAGAGGCAAACCAGGAAGATGAGCAGACCACAAAGGCTACAGCAGAGACAATCTGAGCTCCAATCAGCTCGTCTCAAACACTTTGAAGCTGGATTTATGCTTTAGCACTGAACTTGCCAGAGTCTAAACTGCTGATGCAAGTAACACTGCACCCTGAGAACGTGACGTTAGCAGGTAACAAAGAGCGAGCCTGCCTGCTCAGACATTTCTACAAACAGCAGCAGGGATCTCTGCCTCAGGCCACAACTACAACTGACTCTAAAGTATCATTCTCCATTCCACTGCAACTTGGGGTGCAAGTATCATGGGAGCAATGATGCCACCGATGCCACAAATACAGCATGGATAAAGAGCAGAGGATGAAAATAAATAAGCCAGTGTTGGGAATGCACATTTTCAAGACCCACATCTGAGCTTCAGTGTTTTCGATCTTCAGTATATTTTTATGTGATGCTTATATTTGATGTATAGTACAAGTTGGTGTAGCTGGAGTTTTCCTGCCTGGCCCACAGTCAGGACAAATCTCTATCACCTGGCAGTCCGACAGCCACTCAGACCCAACCAAGCAAAAACAGAGACTTACATTGCTTACAAACTGTATGGCCGAGGCAGGCTTCTTGCTAACTGTTCTGACAGCTTAAATTAATCCATTTCCATTAATCTATGCCTTGCCACATGGCTCGTGGCTTACCGGCATCTTCACATGCCGGTTGTCATGGTGGCGGCTGGCAGTGTCTCTCTGACTCAGCTTTCCACTTTCCAGCTTTATTCTCCTCCTTGTCCCGCTTAAAATTCCTGCCTAGCCAATGGCCAATCAGTGTTTTATTTATTGACTAATTAGCAACACATTTGCCATACAGAACATCCCACAGCACTTCCCCGCCTTTTTTTTTTCAAAAAGTAAGGTTTTAACCTTAACAAAGTAAAATTACATATAATTTGGGAATTTGGGCGTAGCTTCTCTTACTACTTCCTGCTGGAGGGGGGCGCTGTATCTTATGGGGATACAAAGAAAAATTTAGAATTATGGAGTAGTCCATGAGGCTGTATTGTCTGAGCCAGTTGCCTTCAAACGGTTCTGGATGTTGGATCATCTAGGCCATGGTGTCATTGGAGAACTTTCAGGGGGTCTTGGCTGGTCAAACCTGATGTATCTTAATCTTGAACAAATCCATAGCCTCTGGCTTTCTGTGGAAACAAAAGCAGAGTCTCTTTTCCAAAGTAACATATCCTTACATTCAAATTTTGAAGTCAAGGTATCTTTAAAATATACATTTTGGCATAACTCAACAGCTTTTACAATCAAATGTTTTTCTGCAGTTAAAAATCCCAAAGACAACATAATCCAGATTCTCTGTGTAATATCCATTTTTACGTGGCTTATTTTTTATACTACCTTTACTGTCTCTTTAAAGACTTTATTTTTACAAACTATTTATTTCTTTATATAACTGTATATATTCCTTTTTCTTTCTTTCAAGCCTACGTACATTTTTACACACATTGTAAACTATTACATCTGAATCTGTCTTATTGTGAATCTATTGCTTAAAACTGCAGCAGCTGTGGCTGCTGGCTCCACCCCCCTCAGCTTCCCAACATGGCTACGTTTACCACCAGCTCTGGGAGCTGTCATGGGTCTATGCTTTTATCCAAGCAGCATGTAGCTCAGAAACCCCTTTTTTTGTTTTGTACTAGCAAAGTCTAAATCCACCACACAGCTTTATGTGCCACTTGCAGAGGCCTCATTCCTGACATACTGCAGGTCGAGCGCACACCAGGAACCCACAAGTAGCTCAAACTGGCAGCTGCTGCTCATTTGAGAGAGACAATTAGGAACTGTTTTTAGCTCCGTTTTAGAACCTTTTTCTCAGTTTTTAGGTGGAAACTCTTGCCACCACGTTGGACGCCATTTGTAGCTGGAGTTTTCCTGCCTGGCCCACAGTCAGGACAAATCTCTATCACCCGCCAGTCCCACAGCCACTCAGACCCAACCAAGCAAACACAGAGACTTATATTGCTTACAAACTGTATGGCCGTGGCAGGCTTCTTGCTAACTGTTCTGACATCTTAAATTAATCCATTTCCATTAATCTATGCCTTGCCACATGGCTTGTGGCTTACCGGCATCTTCACATGCTGGTTGTCATGGTGGCGGCTGGCAGTGTCTCTCTGACTCAGCTTTCCACTTCCCAGCTTTATTTTCCTCCTTGTCCCGCCTACACTTCCTGCCTAGCCAATGGCCAATCAGTGTTTTATTTATTGACTAATTAGCAACACATTTGCCATACAGAACATCCCACAGCACTTCCCCCCTTTTTTTCAAGGATACAGCCATTATTGAACACACATGCCTTTAATCTCAATACCAAGCAAGGAAAACCTGGACGCCTATACGGACAGGCTGTGACGAGGCGGTCATGTGGTTGGGTTTACAACCAATGAGAAGGCAGAACAGGAACACTATATAAAGACTTTAAAACAGGGGTAGCTAGTTCGGAGAGGTAGGACCACTGCAGGAGGAAGGGTAAGGTTTTAGCTCTTAGCTCTGACCTCTTGGCTTTCTTCTTTGCATTGGTTCTGTGTTTCTTATTTAATAAGAAGGTTGGTTACATCTTTAAACTCAAGCATGTTGTTAAAAGGAAAATGCAAGCTCCCTGTATCATGCCAGAAGAAAAGAGCCATCTTCTGCTATGGGACAGGAGAAAAGCCAAATTAATTAAGGTACTATTCTATTACTAATCCCAACTCTTTGATTCTATTCTGAATCTTTAAACTTTTCTTAAAGTGTGAAATTTATATGAAAATTTACAAGATTAATATATATATATATATATATAGATATACATTTTAAACTTTGTTAATATATAAATGGTCATATAGAGTACTAACTAATTCTAAAAAGCCACATATATAGTCTTTGTGTTCGAGTCTCTTATCAGTCTTTTGCAGGAAATCACGGTCAGGCCTAACATCAACTGAAGTCTCCAGGAAGAAGATGGGGCCCCACAACAACGACAATTCCACGTGGACAATAATAACATCACTAAGCTGACAAACATCATCTACAGATCAGCTTTGAACTACAAAGTGCTCAGAGCAATTTTGAGAGAGCTAGCTGAGATGATCCAGTCTCAAAGACTACTTGAATAAGGATTTGAGATAAACCCTGAACTTTGGCATTATACACAGACTGGATAATGAAGGATATAGTTACCTTTCCTAGAATTTGACAATTAACCTAAAATTTTTCTTTCAGGATAAAGATAACTTCGCCCATACCCAGCAGGAAGCAATTTCAAGAATACGACGCCCACATTCCTAAAGAGGTGGTGTGGGGCGGTTGTTTTTTTTTTTTTTTTTTTTTGGTCTTTTAGGTCTTTTAATGGGTTTTGGGTCTGGGATAATTTTCATTGATTAGGGGGGTTGTTTACAAGTTGTTATCAAGGGTGAGGAAAAGGAGATTAGATTTAAGGTTCTTATTTAAAAAAAAAGAAAGAAAGAAAAGAAAAATGTAAATACTTTACATTGGATTGGATTGTTTTATATTGTATACAAATTATATATATTGAAATTGATATTATTAGAAAATGCTATATGTATATTTCTAATTGTACCGTTCATTTAACAATGTAATGCAAATTTCTAATCCTTGAATGTTGTTATTACCAACTATTAGGATATAAAGAAATAAAAGTTAGTAGTTAGACATTATAATAGAACTTGTAGTTATATTAGGTATGTTTTCAAGATTGAGTAGATATATTTTAGATAGACAGGTTATCTTCAAACCCTTCAGAGATCTACAGAATATGGCATTTAAAATGTTTTAATAACTTAGAAAATTTTTCTTTTTTGTTATGACTATGAGACATGTCGGCTCCTGACAGTACCAATCTACTTCAAAGAAAATATGGGCATTGAAAAAACTGCAATTGGAGTTAACTTTCATTGTAGCAAAAGTTAGCCACTGGACAACAAAGTATCCTCGAATCAACTGCTGACAAACAGGACAGACAAGACACGAAACAAAGGACTACTGATTCTTGTCAAAACAAGTGTGATTATGGCTTTATCAAAAGGCATCTTCTGAGGCCAGGACAATATGGCACCATCCCTGAAGTGGCCTTCGTAATCCGGGAAAGGTACAGTGCCCTTTTATTTGAAGGCAGCTGAACAGGCAGTGGGCCGATGGCTTCTGATGTGTAATGGGGAGGTAGCTGAAACAGTTATTCTTGAAGAGTAATTAAGCTCACACCTCTCAACAGAAGAATAGCATTTAATAGAGGGATGTGGAGAAGAACGGGATGCTGAAATGAAGCCACATACACACATAGACAAGAAGAATGGACAGCTGAATTCAAAAAAAAAATCAACAATTTCCAGAATTTAAAATCCTGAATCATGACATGACACTAGTGGAATTCAGGTATTTCTGGTATATAAACTGCTCTCACCCAATGTGAGGTTGAACTGTTGACCTTGTGTACATTCTACTTCACAAATGAGTCTGTCAGATACGCTAAGCCTATAGGCTGAAGATGATGCCCCAACACTGCGGAGAAACCTCAGATGATTGTCCAGGCAGCTGGCTGTTTCTGTCAACTCACAAGTTTTTGGAAGTTGCTTGCATATACTTCCTGTTTTTATTTTTTTTGTTGGATAATATTATTTCCTTCTTGGGTCTCTGAGGGAGTTGAAGATTAGTTAGTTGACGATTAATTAGGATAGAAAGTGAATTAGATACAGTATAATAGATAATGGAATTATTTTCTCTGAATTTGTCAAATACAAATGAACTAGACATTGTTTAGGTATTTATTACTTGTATATATTTTATATAGTTATTATTGTATATATTGTACTTTTGTATATAGTTTTTCTTATGTTAGTTATAAGCTTTTTCTTTTTTCCTTTTTATTAAAATAGAAAAGGGAAAATATGGTGATATTTTATTTGTATTAAAATGTTATTAGTATGTTAATAAATAAAGTTGCCCGGGGGTCAGAGCTATTAGCAAGCCATAGGAAAGCAGGGCAGTGGTGGCGTATACTTGTAATCCCAGCACTTGGTAAGCAGAGCTGGGTAAGTCTCTGTGTGTTCAAGGATACAGCCATTATTGAACACACATGCCTTTAATCTCAATACCAAGCAAGGAAAACCTGGAGGCCTATACAGACAGGCTGTGACGAGGCGGTCATGTGGTTGGGTTTACAACCAATGCGAAGGCAGAACAGGAACATTATATAAAGACTTTAACACAGGGGTAGCTAGTTCGGAGAGGTAGGACCACTGCAGGAGGTAGGGTAAGGTTTTAGCTCTTAGCTCTGACCTCTTGGCTTTCTTCTTTGCATTGGTTCTGTGTTTCTTATTTAATAAGAAGGTTGGTTACATCTACATCTAAAGCAAGGACATTTGAAAAGGGATTGTAAACAGGTCATTCCTAGAAATAATGTTTCTTCAAGGAACACTGGCAACAGAATGCCCCTTCCTTCTGGAGTATGCAGAAGGTGTGGTAAGGGAAAACACTGGACCAACAAATGTAGATCAACAAGGGACAGACAGGGTAATCCTCTGCCTCGAGCTTCGGGAAACTCCGAGGGGCCTCAGGCAGGCCCCCACAGTAAATCCAGTTCAAACCTTTCCTGCAGTTGTAGAGGAAACCCCTACTCAAAGCAACTAAATAACCAAATGTCTATAGGAATAAATCATGTTAGTCGAGATGATGAAACAGAGAAAATAGGGAATTCAGGAAAAAACATAAAGAAAATTTTTGGCAAACTTCTATTAATGAACAAAGACCAAAACTAACAATAAAAATAAATGGTGTTTTGTTGTCTGGTCTGGTAGACACAGGTGCTGACATTACTATAATTGCACCAGAATTTTGGCATTCCAACTTGGCCTCTTCAGGAGGTAAACATTCAACTGTTAGGAATTAGGACATTATCTCGAGTGAAACAAAGTGCAAGATGGCTTGAATGTATAGGTCCAGAAGGACAGAAAGGAAAATTAAAACCATATATGTCTAACATAGCTATGAACCTGTGGGGTCGAGATTTGTTACAACAATGGAATACTCAGATTAATATCCCTCCAATCTCAGAAACAAATCATAAATTAGTACATGTTTCTGAGAGAAATATTAAAAGATATTATTCTAATGCATGCTCACCAGCCATCCATGTCATACAAGAACAGGGCACAACTGATAATTTTCCAAAAACACCAACAGCTCTACCTTTAAAATGGTCAACAGATAAGCCTGTATGGGTTCAGCAATGGCCTTTAACAACAGAGAAACTCCATGCTTTACAAGAGCTGGTGGAAGAACAGTTAAATGCTCATCATATTGAAGAATCAACCAGCCCTTTGAATTCTCCTGTATTTGTTGTTAAAAAGAAATCTGGTAAATGGAGAATGGTAACACACCTTAGAGCAATTAACAAAGTAATTAAGCCAATGGGCTCTTTACAATCTGGAATTCCTTTGCCTACTCTGTTACCAAAAAGATGGCTTCTCATAGTTATTGATTTAAAAGACTGTTTCTTTTCAATGTTGTTGCAAGAAAAAGACAGAGAAAGATTTGCTTTCACAGTGCCTACCTATAATAATTCTCAACCAGTTAAAAGATTTCAGTGGAGGGTTCTCCCACAGGGAATGTTGAATAGCCCAACTTTGTGCCAATATTTTTAAAACAGCCATTAGAAGTGGTACGTAAAAAATTTCCTAAATCTATAATTTATCATTATATGGATGATATTTTATTAGCTGACTCAAATGCAGATACTTTAGAAAGAATGTTTGAAGAAGTAAAGAAAATTTTGCCTTGCTGGGGTTTACAAATTGCCCCTGAAAAGATACAAAGAGGAGATTCTATTAATTATTTAGGATATAAAATAGAACTTCAAAAAATTAGACCTCAAAAGGTTCAAATTAGGAGAGATAGACTACAGACTCTTAATGACTTTCAAAGATTATTTGGAGACATTTCTCATCTAAGAACTCTTGTTGGGGTAAAAAATGATGAACTGAATAATTTCTTTAAAACGTTAGAAGGTGATAAGGACTTGAACAGTCCAAGAGAATTATCACCTGAAGCTGAGAAAGAATTGGCCTTGGTAGAAAAGAAAGTACATGAAGGGCACGTAGATCGTATTGATTCAAAGCTGGATTGCATTTTGGTTATTTTACCTTCTAGGCATTCTCCAACAGGAATATTAATGCAAAGGGAAGATATTATATTAGAATGGATATTTTTACCAAATAAACCAAATGAAAAATTAAAAACTTATGTGAAAAAAATCTCTGATTTGATTTGGAAAGGAAAATTGAGACTTCGTCACTTAGCAAGAATAGACCCAGCAGAAATTGTTGTACCTTTAACTAAGAAGGACATTGAAAAATTATGGATAGAAAATGAAGCTTGGCAAAAAGCTTGTAGTAATTTTTTGGGAGAAATTAACAGCAAATATCCCAAAAGCAATAGAATTGGTCTTATAAAAAGAGCTGATTGGATCTTGCCTTGAATTGTGAGGGAAAAACCCATATCTGGAGTTCGTACATTTTATACAGATGCCAACAAACAAGGAAAGGCAGGTTACAAATCAGAAAATTTAAGTAAAGTGGTTCAAAGTCCTTATAATTCAGTTCAAAAATCAGAATTGTATGCTATTCTGTTGGTATTAATGGATTTTTCAGAACCTCTCAATGTAGTAACTGACTCTCAGTATGCTGAAAGAGTAGTATTACATATTGAGACGGCAGAATTTATCCACAATACTTCAGAATTACTTCATTATTTATTCAATTACAAGATACAATCAGAAAAAGGAGTCATCCTTTATATATAACTCACATCCGATCCCATACTGGTCTGCCAGGCCCTCTAGCACAAGGCAATGATGAGATTGATAAATTATTGATACGAAATGTATTGGAGGCCTCAGAATTTCATAAAAAACATCATGTAAATAGCAAAGATTTAAAAAAGGATTTTTCCATAACCTGGCAACAAGCCAAAGAAATAGTAAAGAAATGTCCTACTTGTTCCTTCTACAATCAAACGCCATTACCAGCAGGATGTAACCCAAAGGGTACTCAGAGGAATGAAATCTGGCAGATGGACGTGTTTCACTTTGCAGAATTTGGAAAATTGAAATATGTACACCACGCTATTGATACTTATTCAGGATTTCAATGGGCAACTGCTTTGAGTTCTGAAAAAGCTGATTCTGTAATCACTCATTTGCTAGAAGTTATGGCCATCATGGGTATACCTGCACAAATTAAAACTGATAATGCTCCATCATATGTCTCTGTTAAAATGAAACAGTTTTTTGCTTATTATAATATAAATCATATTACAGGTATACCACATAATCCTACAGGTCAAGCAGTTATAGAAAGATCAAAGAAAACTCTAAAGGATATGCTAAATAAACAAAAAGGAGTAACAAAAACCCCCAGAAATAGACTACATAATGCTCTATTAACTTTGAATTTTCTCAATGCCAATGAGAAAGGAACAACAGCTGCAGAGAGATATTGGATAATAGAAAAAACTACAGAATTAAATCAACCTATATACTTTAAGGATGTGCTGACCTCAGAATGGAAACCAGGATACATATTACATTGGGGACGAGGTTTTGCTTTTATTTCTACAGGAGAAGATAAGCTGTGGGTACCATCAAAATTGATAAAGGTTCGATTTGAACAAGAGAGACCTCTTGATTAAAGGAGGTGATAATTCATCAACTATCATGAACATCCAATTTAATCTAACTTACACCAGTAACATATATCTTTTCATTTAATCAGATAGTAACTTGCCAAAAAGGAACATCCCCAAAAAACCTTGGGGAAAGGTTTTTGTTTTTGTCTTTTAGCAGAATGAAGGTTAAGGAATTTGAAGAACACTGGACAAATGAGACAACTGAAGAAAAGGTACAAATCGTCTATCCTAAGAAACAGAGTGAAATGGCGTATGGGTATGTTATCTAAAAAATTTTATGTCTTCCTAAATGTTTGTTTCTGCTTTTCTTTAAAGATTTAACACTATTTAACTTCTCATAGTCCCAGTTCAATTAAAATTTAAAGCTGACTTTGGAGTTGGAGAATGGCTCTCTCCTTCTTTAAACTCAAGCTACAAGTTGGGATACTTTATTAGTATAAAATTTCTGTCTCCCCAGCTACAGTGTGAATCCTTTCAGGCACAGGACCTTATCTTCCTGTACATACAATAGATCTGACATAAAACAGATGAAAATATCTGGTAGAAGCCAGAGAGGAAGTGTATGCCCATGAGCTCAGCACTGGAGAGGCAGGAGTTTGAGAGTTTAAGCCAGACCCTGTCTTACACACACATACACACACACACACACACACACACACACACACACACACACACACACACAGAGAGAGAGAGAGAGAGAGAGATTTTCAGAAGAAGGAAAATTCTGATGACATTACCTAAACATTCAAAGACATCAATTCTTGTAAACTAGCCAAGCCTGACCACACTTAACATCTAAGATCAGATGATATAGGACACATTTAGGTAAGTATTTTAATGTGAGAAATGATGCCTTACCCATGGATGAGACCTCCTCCCTAACATCTCCTCACCAGGCTGTTGAATATTCCAGGATGTTTTGGGAAGTGAAGAGATCTCTTTTGGTGATGTTAACCTCACCGTGTCCATGGGATTGCTCTGAAATCGGTACCGAAGGATGAAGCAGATTTTGCCTTGTCTGAAAATGTCCTTGATGATCTCTCCCATGTCAATTTCATCTTGCATGCTCAAAAAAATGGAAAATTTGTGGGAAATCACCTAAGTGGGAAATGATGGCAATTATAATTTTTAAGACTATAGTTTTCATAAACTAGTAACTCTGTGCTGTGGGATGTATGGCAAATGTGTTGCTCATTAATCAATAAAACACTGATTGGCCATTGGCTAGGCAGGAAGTGTAGGCTGGGCTAGGAGGAGAATAAAGCTGGGAAGTGGAAGGCTGAGTCAGAGAGACACTGCCAGCCGCCACAATGAGAAACAGCTTGTGAAGATGCCGGTAAGCCACGAGCCATGTGGCAAGGTATAGATTAAAGGAAATGGATTAATTTAAGCTATAAGAACAGTTAGCAAGAAGCCTGCCACAGCCATACAGTTTGAAAGCAATATAAGTCTCTGTGTTTACTTGGTTGGGTCTGAGTGGCTGTGGGACTGGCAGGTGAGAGAGATTTGCTCTGACTGTGGGCCAGTCAGAAAAACTTAAGCTACAAATGGCGCCCAAGGTGGGGTAAGAGTTTCCACCTAAAAACTGAGAAAAAGGTTCTAAAACGGAGCTAAAAACAGTTCCTAATTGTCTCTCTCAAATGAGCAGCAGCTGCAAGTTTGAGCTACTGGTGGGTTCCTGGCATGCGTGCTCAACCTGCAGTATGGCGGGAATCAGGCCTCCACAAGTGGCACATTAAGCTGTGTGGTGGATTTAGCCTTTGCAGGTACAAAACAAAAAAAGGGGTTTCTGGACTACATGCTGCTTAGATAAAAGCATAGACCCACGATAGCTCCCAGAGCTGGTGGTAAACGTAGCCATGTTGGGAAGCTGAGGTGGGCAGAGCCAGCAGCCACAGCTGCTGCAGTTTAAAGCAATAGATTCACAATAAGACAGATTCAGGTGTAATAGTTTACAATGTGTGTAAAAATGTACGTAGGCTTGAAAGAAAGAAAAAGGAATATATACAGTTATATGAAGAAATAAATAGTTTTTAAAAATAAAGTCTTTAAAGAGACAGTAAAGGTAGTATAAAAAATAAGCCACGTAAAAATGGATATTACACAGAGAATCTGGATTGTGTTGTCTTTGGGATTTTTAACTGCAGAAAAACATTTGATTGTAAAAGCTGTTGAGTTAAACCAATATATATATTTTAAAGATATCTTGACTTCAAAATTTAGAAGTAAGGATATGTTACTTTGGAAAAGAGTCTCTGCTTTTGTTTCCACAGAAAGCCAGAGGCTATGGATTTGTTCCAGATTAAGATACATCAGGTTTGACCAGCCAAGTCCCCCTGAAAGGTCTCCGATGACACCATGGCCCAGATGATCCAACATCCAGAATGGTTTGAAGGCATCTGGCTCAGACGATACAGCCTCATGGACTATTCCATAATTCTAAAATTTTCTTTGTTTCCCCATAAGATACAGCGCCCCATTCCAGCAGGAAGTAGTAAGAGAAGCTACGCCCAAATTCCCAAATTATATGTAACTTTACTTTGTTAAGTTTAAAACCTACCTTTTTGAAAAAAAAAGGGGGGGGAAGTGTTGTGGGTTGTATGGCAAATGTGTTGCTGATTAATCAACAAAACACTGATTGGCCGTTGGCTAGGCAGGAAGTGTAGGCGGGGCAAGGAGGAGAATAAAGTTGGGAAGTGGAAGGCTGATTCAGAGAGACACTGCCAGCCGCCACGATGAGAAACAGCTTGTGAAGATGCCGGTAAGCCACGAGCCACATGGCAAGGTATAGATTAAAGGAAATGGATTAATTTAAGCTATAAGAACAGTTAGCAAGAAGCCTGCCACGGCCATACAGTTTGAAAGCAACATAAGTCTCTGTGTTTACTTGGTTGGGTCTGAGTGGCTATGGGACTGGCAGGTGAGAGAGATTTGCTCTGACTGTGGGCCAGGCAGAAAAACTTAAGCTACAACTCCTCTTACCAATTTCTCCCTTTTGTCACAGCCTTCTCCAAGTAAAGTGATACAGTGAGTTAATGCTATGTTTTGATACCTGGCTTTTATTTCCATACTCAAGATTTGCATATTCGATGATACCTTTACCTTTCTGGTAGGCCTTTTGTCTGTACGGAAACTCATTAAGAAGACATGAATTGGTAAAGCTTTCTATCTTCAGAATTCCAGATGTGATCCCAGTTTCCAGTACATGTCAGAGACTTACTAGAGGATTTTTGGTTTATTTTCTCTTCGAAATTTGAATCTCACCAATTTTCCAATCCTTGGACTGTTTGGCATTTCTCCCATCAATTTTAGCCCTTTAGGCTCAACCAAGACCTAACCTTCTTGACTTCTGCATAACCTTTACTACATTTAGAATGATACACAACTCAGCACTTCAGTCTGTAGGAGGTAAATCATGAGTCAATCACTGCTTATATATCCTAAACCAGTCCACAAGCTCCCACAGAGAACATGCCCTATAACAGTATCTACCAATGCTATTCCATTCAACTGGGTGTTCAGAAAGTTCATTAAAATGGGGCCAAGGGGCTCCTAGTGTAAGAATTCTATTTAGTAGAATCACTTGTTTGTTTGTTTTTTAAATGACAAGCAGTGCTGGTTACCGTTCGGAAAGGTCATGAGGCACGAGCCATGACAAAACATAGTATCAGAGCTTTATTAGGAGGATGTTGGGGCGGAGGACAAAAGAACCAGGCCTGGAGAAGAAGCATGTGCAGAGAGCAGAGAGAGAGATAGTGGGGGCAGAAGAGAACAGAGCAGAGAGAGGAGGAGGAGTCTGTGTCTGGCTCTTTTAAGGACTCCCGTGAACATGCAGGTGGGCTTATGGAGCTATGCCATACATGCGCTGCGTGACCATGCCCAGCGCACATAATCACCATGCACACTGATGACTTAAGACGCAAGACCCCTTGCTTAGCTCCTGAACTGTGCATGTGCACTCATGCAGCTGGAGCAGCGGCAGAATCCCAACACTCATCAGGCTAAGGGTGCTAAGTTCTGCTCAAAATCCTAGGAATTTATCCAGACTCAGAAGTTGGCCTTAACTCCCTTTTCCTCTCCATTCCTTTTCTGTTCTCTCCTGTCCGCCAATCTAAGAAGAGAAGAATAATGCAAACGCAGCTTACAAATGTGACTGGCAGAAAAATACAGTAAAGAAAGCCAAGTTACAGGTAATACAAAGGGAAGAGAGAAGTGAAGCAAAGCAAATCAAACCAGGGCCGAGGAAGAGAGTCAACCCCCGGTTTCTGAAAAGCTGTAAAGCTGTTGGAAGGCTTGGTGTAAGTGAAGCAAATGGAAAGGGGGAAACCCAGATTTGGAGGAGGCCCAAGGCTTTGACATCACTTACTATATGAGAAAGTACTTTTTAAAATCTCTTTGAAGCAGAGGATAGAAACCCAGGAGCTGAATAAGCAGTAAGGCACACAGCTACAATTCAGTGTGAGACTATGCATATGCATATGCCTTCCTGCCTTCAGGCCCACTGACACGCTATTTGTTAAGAAGGGAGGAAAAAAGGAAACCTGTCATAACAATGAAGACAATAAAGCAGAAATTTGATTAATTCCTGTAAGACAGAGGGAGAACAAGACAGTATTTATAGACAAAGCCGCACTAAAACATGGACACAGGAGGTAGGCAGAATCCATTCTTCTCTTAGAATTCTGACCAGTGTCTACAAAAACAGGGGGCATCTTGTAGCTAACACACTTTCATTCATAAACATGTACAGACAAGAAGGGCCAGGAGTTTCATTCAGTGGTAGAAGGCTTTACTACCACGTACAAGGTTCTCAGTTGATGCCCAATTCCCCCAAAGGACATAAATATACATAGCCAATAAATGATTTTCAACCATTTTGAAAAGCCAAAGTACAAAATAGAAAGATTTCTAAAATGAATAAAGAAAGGAAAAAATGATTCAGTGCTAAATAGATAATTAATGAAAAAGATTATTTTTAATTTCTAATTAATTTTCTCAGACAAGCTGAAAACAATAACTGAATCTATAAAACATCAATAGGTTGCTATAGAAAGGAAGCACTAAGAAATAATTATTGGAAATTAAAACCAAATTAACAAAATGAAAACAAACTAGGAAGAAATCCTGCGTGGGGAGACAAATTAGGGAAAATATGTGAAAAAAAGTTAACTGACACAGAAAATTAAACTAAACTTTTTACTATCTAATTAACAAGAATTCCTGAAAGATCCAGAGGAAAACTAGTTACCAAGATGTGGTGGTGTGAATGAGAATGGACACCATAGGCTCATGCATTTGAATGTGTTGTTCTCATTTGATGAACTGTTTAGAAGGATTAGGAGATGTGTACCTCTTGTGGAAGGTGTGTCACTCAGGGTGGGCTGTAGAGGGCATGAAGTCCTTGTGTTCACAGGTAAGTACTAGGGAAACCAGGAACGTTAAACACTAAGGCTTGTCTCTTCAAAGGAAGAGATGTATCATCTCTTTTCTGCCCAGAAGGCTGGGAATGGATTTGATTAATAGCCTGGTGACCTCTGAACTATCTCTATGGCCAGACCACACATGGTTCTCCCACATTCTTATGTTTGTCTCAGTCATCCTCCCCAGACCCTTATCTTGAGCGATGTTTCTCAGCCAGTAGAGCCCATCTTTATGGGAGATGTCACATGTGCTTTACAAACGGGAGCAGAGGAGGTTAATAACCTTTGCACTATCTGTATGACCAACACCACACCAGATCTTCCCCCAGAATTTTAACATGTCACATGTAGTCAATCTTTACAATCTATCTTAATGGGAGAGGACACATGTACCTTGGAAAGAGTTTCAATGTAACCATGTCTTAAGCTTTGTTGTACACACAGGATTGAATTAATTATCACCAGAAAACTTTTTCCCAAAATGTGCTTAAATATGCCTAAAATAAACTGTCCTTTGTTAGCCTCTAGAAGTTTGAACCAACAACAGCCACTGAGTTGTGTTGAGGAAGGCTTCCTTCTTTTTTTTTTTTTTTTTTTTTTTGGTTTTTCGAGACAGGGTTTCTCTGTGTAGCTTTGCGCCTTTCCTGGAACTCGCTTTGGAGACCAGGCTGGCCTCGAACTCACAGAGATCCGCCTGGCTCTGCCTCCCGAGTGCTGGGATTAAAGGCGTGCGCCACCACCGCCCGGCTGGCTTCCTTCTTGATTCACACTGATGACACCCTTCTGGCCTCTATGATCACAGAGATCACTGGAGTGGGCTTTGAGGTTTCAAAATCCCACAGCCCATGACAATCCCAGTCAGTCTCAGTCTCTCTCTCCTCTCTCTCTCTCTCTCTCTCTCTCTCTCTCTCTCTCTCTCTCTCTCTCTCTTTCCCTCTCCCCCTCCCTCGCTCCTTCCCCCACTCCATTTTGTGGATGTAAACTCTCAGCTACTTCTCCAGCACCATGCCTGCCTGCCTGCCTCCATGCTTCCCACCATGATTACAGGCTAGTCCTCTGAAACTATAAGCAAGCCCCAAATTAAATGCTTCTTTTTATAAGTTGCCTTGGTTATGGTGTCCCTTCACAGCAACAGAACAGTAACTAAGCCACAAGATATAATACATAAATAAAAAACATCAGTCTCTAGATTGGAAGTCATAGATCTTAAACAGAATGAGAAAAAAATAATCAAAAACTTGAAATCAATTTAGCAGTCAAATGGGAGTTGTTGGATCTAGAGAGATGGTTCAGCAGTTTAAGAGCACTTAATGCTCTTGAAGACAACCTCGATTCAAATTATAGCACCTACACTGGGTGGTGGTAGCGCATGCCTTTAATCATAGTACTCTGGAGGCAGAGGCTGGCTGATCTCTGTGAGTTCAAGGCCAGCCTGGTCTACAAAGGGAGTTCAGGACAGCCAGGACTACACAGAGAAACCCTGTCTTGAAAAACCAAAACACAAACCAAACAACAACAACAACAACAACACAAAACAAAACACACCCAAAAAAAACAAAACAGACCAAAAACAAATTACAGCACCTACATGGGGGCTTACAACCATCCTTAACTATATTTCCAGGAGATATGGCACCCACTTCTGACCTCCAAAGGCACCAGGTGCACTTGCGAGTGCGTGCATGTGCACGCTCGCGCGCGCGCGCGCGCGCACACACACACACACAATGCAGTTACACACATGGAGGCAAAACATTCATACATATGAACTAAAAATAAATAAAGGTTGCCAATCACATTGGTATTTTCTTTAAAAATAATTTAAGGATATAATCTAAAAAAGTTGAGAAGAAAAAGTACATAAGAAAGAAGGCAACGAGTTCCATATACAACCCTATCTCAGAAGCAGAAACCGGACTGTGCAGATGCAGTTACCTCACAACGTGAAAATTAATCTACCCCTACATGAACAGAGATTATTACAACTACACAATTTAAAACTAGAAAAATAGACCCGAATTCAGTGTTCTAAGTATGGAGAAATAAAATGTAGCCCATTTTTGAACAGCTGTACCACTGAGCCTTATCTCCAGCCTCCAATTTTTCATTCACCTGCTTCCTCTGCTAGATCTTCTGATCCTTCAGGGGCAACGATCATCTTTTTCATGTCTGTAACCCAATACACAGCAAAAAGGTTTGCTACTAGGTGTTAAACACATGTGAATGAATTAAATTTAAACTGGGAAGTGAGGACGTGGATCGACATTCTCTGCATCTTCTTAAGCTCACAGCAATGCCTTTCCTCACAATGACAGAATAACTCCAAAAGTGCCTGGGTCCAACCTCCCTTGGAAGCTCCGGGGCTATCCACAGGCTCCGCCCCTTTTCCTAGGAGGCCAGACTGGAGCCAGGAGCATAAGTGCGCCTGCGCAGACGCGCGAGTCGAGCCCAAGCTTCCAGGTGTTTAAATTCTTTCTTGCACCTTCGGAGTGAGGAGTGGGACTGGCGCAGCCACTCCTCTGCACTTCTGCCTGCAAACGCTGCTTCAGCTTCGCCCACAGGCTACGCAGGGCGCTGCTTACTGCGACCGCCGCCGTCACGTGGCAAGCACCGCCCAAATCACGCCCATCACCTTCTGCCGCGGGGGAGGGGCGGAGGGGGCGTGGCCTCTGTAGACTGGCGGAAGTGCACCGGCCTCTTAGGCATCGGTGCCGGCCCAATCTTGTGGCAGCGAAGGGCAGCGTGCTGGGGCATCCTTGGCCTTTCCTGCACGGTAGCTGGGGACAGTGCACCAAGCCCAGTACATTTACCCTCCCTCACAGCCTGCGGAGGTAGCCGTGCTTCTGCAGAAGGTCCAGCAAGGGACTATACTTGCGGACTCAGTACTCGTCTAATTACCTTAACGTTGTGCAAGTGCGGGGCTGAAGAGGCATCAGAAGAAGGGCAGAGCGAGCCAGATGCGTGTATGTCTTTGCCGGTGGATGCTTGGCTCCTCCTGGCCAAAGGATAGAACATTCTGCTTTACCACCAAGTGCTTTATTCAGCCAGTTGGCTCATTACTGATAGACTTGGGGGCCGCTGTTACAGCAAATGGCAGGCCCTTTCTGGAGATGGATGTCCCCTCTCTGGGGAACTCGGGACTCAGTCACCCGGTTCATTACTGTGGAAGAGTTTTACTGCTGTCCGAACCTGCTGTTCAGAGACAGATAATGCCTTCCTCTAGCAGCTGTTTGACTGAATGGAGAGAGGAGATTATAGTAAGTGGATGTATGGAGGGCTGACTCTGATTTATACCACCATCACCCCCATGTTACCATTCAATAGCTGAGGACTGGCTTTTAAAGAGTTAATTTTTCAGAGTTGGGAAGATGGTTTAGTTGGTAAAATGCTTGCCACACAAGCATGAGGAGCCGAGTTCAGATCTCCAGCACCTATGTACAAAGGTATATAGTTCATTTCTGTCAGATCTAAGTGCCTGAAGACAGAACAAGGCAGAAGAGGGAGAACAGAGAAGAAGAGAATTCTTACCATGGACAGTAAAACAAGCAGTGAATTCACTTACATCTGTGGTCTCATCTTTACACTTATAGACCTAACAAGTCAGGTCAGTGTGGTCACATAATATCCATTTACCAATACTTGAACATGAGTGTGGTCTATGGATCAGTGTTCCCTGAAAGCATGCCAAGTATAGAGCATCTTGAGCCATTCCCAGACCTAGGCAGTCCAAATGGTCCTCAGGTGATTTCTATCTGTATTAATGTTTGAGAATCAAAACCATAAATCAATGTATGCAGCAAGTATTAGTCTGCAGAAGAAATTTAAAACTTATTGTGCATGTGGTCCAAGGTTTTATCACCAACACCACACACAAAAAATAAGTTGTACATGTTACTGTTGATAAATTGCTGCTTTTGAATTTTGGAGGCAGGCTTTTTCTAGATATCCATGGCTAATTTATGTGGCTTCATATCATGGGCACATCCCTTCAGCAATAAATATGTAGCCTGTCAGTATAACCGAGGGTAAGCCTAGCATACCAAGGCTCTTGGTTTGATTGCCAGTGATGCAAAAATAATAACTTTGTCCAGTTTGGAATGGGAGAAAACATTTTTTTTTTACTTAATCCCAGTCTTTGACAAAAAATACTTTAGTTCCATATGTACATTTTCATCAAGGATATATTTGCATCTGTAAATGCATGCAACCTTAGGTGTAAAGCTCTTTAGGGTTATTCATCTTCAGAGGGTTCTGTATGTCCTCTCACAGGTAAGGCTTCACGACAGAATCACTGATATCTCCATTTCCCCAATGTTTTCAACCATCTGGAGCTATTATTTCCAGCAGAAATCAAAATCATAGGAAGACTCAATAACAAAACGGTGTCAGACACTAAGAAAAGATGTTGTAGTTGGCACTGTAGAGTAGCTGAAACAAAAGAAGAGATCAAGTGTTGATACAGAAAAAAGGTTGTTAAAGGTCTTACAGGCTAATGTCTGAACTTTGAAGGTTCTAGGCCATTCGGAGCTACATAGGTCCATAGGAAGACCCTGATTCAAAACCAAACCAAATCAAAGAAATCTCACACAGGATATCTTGAATTGGTGGCACACACCTCTAATCTCAGCGTTCAGAAGACTGAGGCAGGAGGATTGTGGTACCAGGATCATCCTAAGCTACACAACAGAGACTGTGTCTTAAAACAAACACAGTTTCATGGTTTGAATGTGAAATTCCCCCACCCACAGCCTCATGTGTCTGAACACTTAGTCCCCATCTGGTGGCACTATTTTGGGGTACTTTGGAACATTTCTAGTAAGTGGATCACTGTGGGCAGCAAAGGTCACAGGTGATATCTTGTTCTGATTCACCTCAATAGGAATTTAAGTAACTTCCCACCTGATCTTTTTGCTTATTCCTTTTCCCTTCTCCAGTTTAAAGATGGTAAAAAATGAAAGTCCATGCTGTTTAGCAAGCATCATTGCTAGAGTGCTTGCCTTGCATGCAAAGAGCCTGGTGGTGATAATGTAGCTGTAATCCTAACCCTCAGCTGTGGAAACAGAAGGATCAGGTTGTAAGGCCCGTACTGACTTGGTCCAATATCTCCATTCCCTCAGTTAGGAATCATACCGCAGAGGTAGTGTTGATAAATGAGATCTGTGGTGATATTTTATTTGTGCTGAAATGTGATTTTATTTGTATGTTAATAAATAAAGTTGCCTGGAGATCAGAGGTAAAAGCAAGCCATTAAACATAAGTCCAGTGGTGGTAGCACATGCCCTTAATCTAATCACATGGCAGGCAGAGTCTCTGTGTGGTCAAGGACACAGCCAAGCGTGGTGACACAAGCCTTCAATTCCAGTACCAACCATGGAGACCTAGAGGTCTGTACAGACAGGCAGTGACGAGGAAGTCATGTGGTTGGGTTTAGAGCCAATGAGAAGGCAGAACAGAAAGGTAATAAAAAGACAAGTCAGATAGGAAGAAACTCTCTCCTCTGGGAAGCGACGTGGTGAGATGGTAAGATAAGGTGATCCTGACTCTCTGGTCTCTTTAGCTATTTACCTCTGTATTTGGCTCTGTGTTTCTTATTTACTAAGACTGTTTAGAATTTCGTCTACAGAGATCCCTTGTAAAGATGTGCCTGGCCTTGGAAAAAGGGGCTATGTCTTTATGGACTCTATTAATAGTCTGAATGGAAATGTAATACAAGCGATCTAGACCAAAATAGAGGATTTCTATATTGCCATCATACTTGACCTAAACATTGGAAGATGGTCTAACAAAAGACAGTTTTGTCACACACAAAAAAATCAAGTTTAAAGATGACTTGATATTCATTCATTTAACTGTCTTTGTTCAAACCACTCCAGTTTCCTGCTGTAGGAGCAGAAAGAGAAGTGATCCTTCCTGACTGCTAGAAAGGCAGACTGATCATATGTAGTCTAACTATTGATTATGACTTGACTCAGGGGAAGTGAATTCTACCTTTTGTATCTTGCCTAGGGAGAAAATGGGATGGGGGGAGAAAAGAAGGCAAGAGAAGGTCAGAGAGAAAAATGATTTGAGTCCTTCCTTTTAGGGTATCATTTCTGACCCCAGCACTGCATATCTGACTGTCCTATCCATGAAGCCCAAATGAAAGGCCAGAGAGTGCAGGTTGAGGTGAGAGCATCAGTGAGAAACTGTAAGCAGCCAGGGACTCTGAGATATAGAAAGTGTGGACTCAGGAAAGAGTTAGGGGGCAGATTTTAGCCCCTATATGGTTTAGCCTAGTGACACAGAATGTTGTTGGATAATAGGTACACCCTTATGGAAGAGTCTCTACCTCCAGGTCATCATCAGACCTTACTACAGTACCTGTCCCTGTGTGGAGTATTGTTGGAGTTCCAGAAGGACTCAAAAACTTAAAACATGAAACACATCCAGGAACAAATATCAGTAATTTATTCCTTCAAGTGGTAACAAAACATCTGCAACTCTGGAAAGTCAAGTCCTGTGGTCTGAGTGGTTTGCAAGTGGATGTACTAAGTGCTGGTCACCGTTGTCACAGGAGCCCTTGTCTCTCCGGTCAGTAGTGTTTCTTGAGGAGAGAAAGAGCATCCCAGATCTGCCCTGTCATTTCCAGAAAGGTCAGCCAGCTAGATTTGGGTTCAGACTTCTTCATGACGCCATCTTCCTATGAAAAGAAAGTGCAGATTTAAGACTCAGTGAGATAATCCCCTCTATTCTCTCACCATGAGTAGTCATTTCATTCTCAGCATTGTTCTCTACTCCAAAGCTAAATCCCTTTAGAAACGCCACCCAATAGAAATACAGCTGAGCTACATATGTTAGTTTCAAGGGATCGTGCTGCCCTATATTAAGAAGTGTCTTTGTCAGTCTTCTATTGCTGTGAAGAGACACCATGACCAAGGTAGTTCTTAATTTAACTGGGGGCTAGCTTATAGGTTCTGAGGCTTAGTCCATTATCATCATGGCAGGAAGCATGGTGGCATGCAGGCAGGTAAGAACTGAGATGGCATGCAGTAGCTGCTAAGAGCTACATTCTGATCTAATCCACAAGCAGAGAGAGAGAGAGACTCTGGGGTTGGCATGACATACTTCCTTCAACAAGGCCATACCTCCTAATCCTTTTAATCCTTTCAGAGAGTGCCACTCCCTGATGACTAAGCCTATGGAGTCATTCTTATTTAAACCACCACAAGAAGTAAAAAAGTAAAAAGAATTTGAAAACTTATCTAATTCAATGTGTATTTAGTATATGAGTATTCTTTCAGAATGTAGACAGTATGGAGTCATTATTGAGATGTTATATTCTGTTTTGCCTACCAGACATTCAAAATCCAAAGGCTAGTACTTTCATCTTCATTCAAACTAGCTCACTGCCCGTAAGCTCCAGGGAAAGGAATTCTCCAGTTTTTTGTTTTGTTTTGTTTTCCTCTCTTTTTCTTTCAGTTGCCTAGCACTGAAAATTAAATTTATATTTATAAATTGTATAAAACTGAGAATTATTGTTATTATTTGTTTGTTTGTTTTTCAAGACGGGTTTCTAACAGCTATGGCCGCACTAGAACTTGCTTTCTAGACCAGGCTGGCCTTAAATTCACAGAGATCCACCTGCCTCTGCCTCCCAAGTGCTGAAATTAAAGTACCACTGCCTGGCTGTACTGAGAATTATAAGAACTCATAGTAAATCCAAATTCAACCAATGTACTTGAGTCTAAGAAAATATTGATTATTTCCACTAAAATTATTTTTGAGGCTGGACTTTTTTTTTTAATTAGGAAAATCCAGGCTGGTAGAAATGCCTGTATGCCTATCTAGGACATTGAATTCCTAGATTCAAGCCCCAGAACACACACACACACACACACACACACACACACACACACACACACACATACATGCACACGCACACACACACACGGGCATGCACACGCATGTGCCAAAAAAACAACAAACTGTAGCACACTGTAACAATATTTTAACAACTTGAAATCTATAATTATATTACATTTTCATTGGAAATTACTTCTATCTGCATGCTAACTCTTATGTTATCTAATGAGGATACTGAGAATTAGGGGGAAAAGATACCTAAGATAATACAACTCACGGTGTGTATTGGCATACACCATGTATTCAATACTTAGAAAATGAAGACTGGGATTACTGTAAGCAAGCTTCAACTACACAGTGAGTTCCAAGCCAGCCTGGGCTACACAGCAAGATGCTGTGCCAAAAATAAATAAATAAATAAAAGATAATATAATTTTTTTGCCTGGACCTGGGTTGGGATGCAAACTTTAAACTCCTTTTTACTCCATATATTTCAATACAAGCACAAAAAAAGACTATAAAATTGTTCAAAACATTTATTTCATTTATTGTTATTTATTTATTTATTTATTTATTTATTTATTTATTTATTTATTTATACTTATTTTTTTTCTAGAACTTACCAAGTAGCCAGAAATGCCCTTGAACTTTTGAATCTTCTGTCTCTACCTCCTTGCCCTGGGACTATAGCCATACCCCATCGTGCCTGGTTCAGGCAGTGCTAGGGATAGACACTAGGACCTTGTGCATGCTAAGCAAGCACCCCACTGACTGAGCTATGTCCCCAGACTGTGCTTGCATGCTCTCTGTACCACCACCCCTGATATTTTTTATATTCATCAAGTAAACATTTGCTCTGCATCTTGTAGGTTCCAGCATTACAATGTCTCCAAATGTGTATGCCATAATAGGACTAATCCAAAAAATGGGAATCAAGTTCAGCTTCTCAAGAGTCAGAAGACTTTGGAAATCTCTGCAGATCTTGAAATTAGTAGTTGTGGAATCATCAGCAAACCAGGCAGCCACCAGTCAGGAGAAAATGTCTGCATGTGGTGTGCAGAGTCAGCTGTGAGGCAGGTAGGCAGATAGGTACAGGGATAGCCTCTAAAATTATCCTTTATTAACAGAACAACTAGTCATTTCTGGGCAGTTAGCATGCTAACTTGTTACATATTTTCAACTTCTAAGGCAAAGAAAGTAAAAGAAAAAGCTACATGAAGGTATGAAATAGTCATAAATCTATAAAAAACTAAAATTAAAAGAACCACAAACCAGGAAAATATATTTATCAGGAAAGAGTTCATTCCAATGTAAGAAAAAATAATCAGACCTTAATAGTTAAAATGAGAAGTTCGCTGAGACATAAATCACTAATAATATATAGGAAAACACTTTACATTACCATCAGTTAAAGGGCTTTACATTATAATACAAGCATAGTTTTTTATATCTATAAAAATACTTTTTCAAGCAGATTCTTTCAAAACTATTTCTATCAAAACTATATGGTGCAATTTGAATCTTAAAGCTAATATATAAAAATAAGTATACAAATAATGATTCATTATCACATCAGTAATGTGGTAATAAACAAGAAATGCCAAGGTCTGATTATTTCTGGGAGTAGTGAAAATCTGCTAAATTGGGCTTCTCTGGTTTTGAGAAAGGCTAAAGCATAAAATAATATACCAAGCTGGCATGTTTTGTTTATATCTTCCAAAATTCATGTTGAATCTAAGATTGTATTTTGATAATATTAAGAGTTGGAATCTTTAAGAAGAGGATAAAGGGAAATGAGCAATGTCTTTTTTTCTGTTAGGACATGACCTCACGTGCCTCACAGCTGACTCTGCACACCACATGCAGACACTTTCCCCTGACTGGTGGCTGCCTGGTTTGCTGATGATTCCACATGGGAGCATCCCCTCCATGACTACTAGATCGAGACTATTACTCAAGAGGCGGATTTGTTATCAAAAGATGTGCTCAGTCCTCTAGTCATCTTTCCTCCCTACCCTCCCTCCATCCCTGCCTTCCTACCTCACTTCCTGCAGCAAGAAGACTCTTACCAGATGCAGCCCTTCAGTGCTGGTGCCCTTAGATGCTGGCCCTCTCAGACTCCCTTAGCAGCTTCTGTTCTATTATCATTTTCCATGTGATATTCTATTATAGCATTACAAAGCGGGCTGACACATACTGTGCCAATAACCCAAAGAAAATTAAAACTTCTGATTTTTTTAAAAAAAATAAGTGGATACCACAGTCACCCCTCTAGAGATTCATTCGAGAGCTGTTTTGGTAGTTGGGGTATAGCTTGATGGTGGAGCATGTGCTTAGCATTTACAGGGCTTGGCTATTTATACCTTTGGAAATGCCTTTACTGAGGTGAATGGTTACTCAGTCATCTATACGTATCTGTATATCCACTCTGCTGATTTGCTTTGTCACCAAATTAACCCACGCCATTAGAGTAAGAGGAAAGAAGGTGGGAGGGAGGAAGGGGAGGAGAAGAGGAGAGGACCTCTTAGCTTAACTCTTCTTATTCTAGTTACTTGGAAGGGACCTATTCAGTGTATCCCCACTTCTAAAAGGGGTTTCTTTTTGTATTTAGAGTAGTTTTAAAAACTATAAACTTCTTGGAATTTCCCATGTGATCCCCATACTTGCATAATTCTATTTACATACTCACAAAGTTCTTTTATCAGAAAGCTTTCTGGTTCTTTGCATATAGGTATTATTGTCTCCATTTTTACTGTTTATGCTATATTATTGCATGACATAATACAATTATTATTACATTATGCTATATTGTGTTGTTATACATATTACATAGGAAACATGTATCTTGGAGTGCTTTCTAGGTAACTTAACCTAAGTCATGCCTCTAATAAGCAGGGAAATTCGGAGTTCAGGCCTCAGATGTCAGTGTCGGTTCCTGAGATCTGTAGCTGTGTGCCAGGTACCTTGTGTGCAATAGGCCCTATGCTAATTATGAAGGATACAGAGATGCATATAGTAGATACAGTCCCCCTTTGTGGGACTAATGACAAAGTATTCTTCTTTATTCCAAAGCCTGGACACAGAAAAGTCTTTCATTAAAGAGTATGGAAGTAGGATAGTCACGTTAATCAAACCAAAGTGTGATTTCCAAGGGGTGAGACATTGAGTTTCATCTTAAGCACATTCTTGATTTTTCAGATAGGGTCCTACTGTATCACCTACACTGGTTTTGAAATTCTCCTGTGCTTAAGCAATGTTTCTCTAGCCTTTGCCTCTGTGTAGCTGAGACTACAGACACTAGCTACTGAAATGTGCTCTAGTGGCTTTAGGAACTATCTTTTCCTCCCAAATGCTCATGATAGCTGAAAAAAAATCACATTAAATCTTCTGCCAGGAATTTATGAGTCCAACTCTGCACTTCAGACTGGTAGAGGGAACTTCTCTAAATCATATCTTGATCCAAAACTTCCCGTAAAGTTTCAGGCATATTTCAAATGTAACAAGACCATAGCTTGCATGTTTATGATCATTTTAGAGTTTTCTCTTTCAGAAAAGTAAAAGGGAAAAATTGTAAAATTCCTATTTCCCCTTTCTACTGGGTCCCCTGTCTGCTAGCAAAGACATGAGCATTTTCTATAAAATGAATCATTCTACAAAAGAAAATTCATTCATTGAAGCAGATTTGTCAATGGTACTGTGAACAAAAACCAAGCAAACAAAAAAGATTTTGCGATGCCTGTGTGTATTGGCTCACTATAGCACTATTTGCCATCATCAGAATAAGTGATTTCTGTTGGCTGAAAGACGGTATTGAGATGGCTTTACAATGATCTTAAAGAGCACTTCTGATATATCTACAGCATAAGCTCCCAGGTATAAAAGAAGAGATCTGAGAACTTACATAGAAACTTTATGAAGGGTGAAGGTGTGGGGGAGGGGGAAGTTGTGTGTGTTGCATGAGATGTACTTTTATATCTCCATCAGGACAAGTTTTCCTACTGTGTACATGCTAATATCTCTATGATTCCCAGGCAAATACGTTTCTAGAAATTCTGTGAGACCATTCATACCCTTCATTCAATTTTAATTCTAAGAATTCACACAATATATTATATTAACATGTATTTAAGTAACACATATTCTGTGTCTTCCACGTATTGTGCTAGACGATGGCAACATAGAGTAAACCTATAGAGCTTGTAAGACTATTCTCTACAGGCTCATTTGTGGCCTCTGTGCTAGAAGGCATCTGCCTTTACTTATTCTGTAACTGTTTTTTTTCAACCCAGTACTTAAAATAGTATTTTAAAGAACACTTTAGGGACTGGGGAAGTAGATCAATTGTGGAGCTCCTGTGTTGCATGAACAAGGCCTCTAATTCAGTCCATAGCACCATAAATAAACAAAAATTAAAAGAGTTCTTTTTTTTTAAAGATTTTTTTATTTATTATGTATACAGAAGAGAGTGCCAGATCTCATTACAGTTGGTTGTGAGCCACCATGTGGGTGCTGAGAATTGAACTCAGGACCTCTGGAAGAGCAGTTGGTGCTCTTAACCTCTGAGCCATCTCTCCAGTCCCCAAGTTTTTTTTGTTTTGTTTTTCGAAACAGGGTTTCTTGAGTAGCTTTGGAGCCTTTTCCTGGAACTCATTTGGTAGCACAGGCTGGCCTTGAACTCACAGAGATCTGCCTGGCTCTGCCTCCCAAGTGCTGGATTTAAAGGCGTGTGCCACCACCACCCGGCTAAAAGAGTTCTTAATATGTTCTGCTGAATGCACATGCTATCGAAGAGCTGTTTATTTGCACACAGTGCAGCAGAGATTTTTCTGAGTCCTTCCCACAGCCAACCAGGAGAAACATAACCAAACATCTGGCATGTTTCACCTAGAGCCAAATCCAGCCACATTAGGAGGAAGAGCTACAGGTAGTTGAAAGCAATCGAAAATGAGGACTGCTTTACAGTGTGACATAGCACTGAGCAAGCAGACTCATCAAAGCGGAAGTGGAACAAAGTCTGTGTTCAATAGAGTCAATTGCATCAAACTCCAAACACTTGTAATTGTTGAAGACATCTATAGCTTTAGAAGATAATCAACAAACTAAGAGAAATCTGCCATGTATAAAAATAACTTGCATTCAGGTTGTTCGAGGAATTCTTTTGTAAATAAACAATTGGAAACCAGGCAAAAGAAACAAAGGGGCACTTCTTTCAGTAAGAATTAGTCGATGAGCATGAACTTGAGCTCAGCATTAAGAGAACTGTAACTATACTTGTAACCAAGGGCAAAATTAATTAACATAAGATACTAAGTGTACGTATTAACAAAGTGGAGAAATTGTAATAGATTACTAGGACCTCTTTGCACCAAGGAAATGTTGGCTACTCTAACATGCTGCTGACAAGATTATAATTTGGTAGAACCACTGTGGAGCAGAAAAATCTAGTAATTTCAAAATGGATAGAAACCATGAGCAAATAACTCTATGACCAAATATCCACCCTAGAAAACACCTATACACAGGAGAGGATTCATATTGGTATATTCAAAGAAACATTGCTTATGACAGAAAACTCTGGAAATAACCCAAATAAACAGCTCTTTGACAGCATGTGCATTAAGCAGAACATATTAAGAACTCTTTTAATTTTTGTTTATTTATGGTGCTATGGATTGAATTAGGAGCCTTGTTCATGCAACACACGAGCTCCACAATAGATCTACTCCCTCAGTCCCCAAAGTATTCTTTAAAATACTATTTTAAGTACTGGGTTGAAAAAAAAACAGTTACAGAATAAGTCCATGTACTATTTAGGGTGGACAGATTAAACAGACCTTCATATGACCAGATCTGGCCTTCTACTGACTTGCTGTATAGTTGAAGATGACCCTCAACTTTTGGTCCTCTTATCTTTTGTTCCTGAGTTCTGGAATTACAGATGTGCACTGCCATGTCTAGCCCAGATACTAATTTGTAGAGTATTTTTCAGAAAGACTACCATGAGGCCAAGGGTACAGTGCAGTGATAGAGCATCGGTTCAGATTGTGTTAGGCTCTAGGTTTGATCCCTGGTGACAAAGGGCTGAGTGGGCGTCTTTCTAGCCAGGCAAGATAGTGTACATCCAGAGTCCCAGATCCATGGAAAGCTGAGGGTGGAAGCATCACTATTCTCTGGAAGTTGGAGGCCAGCCTGGGCAAAATGGTGAAATCTCTCCTCCAAATGGGGATGGGAGATGCTATAAGTATTTTCTTTGGGTGTGTTCAATAAATATGCTTTGTACATAAAAAAGCAAATTTTTATATTTGAATATCCTTTAAAAGGGTTCCTTCCAGTGAGGCAGTACATCATTTATTTGTATCATGAAACTTCAATAGCCCACAATTTATATATTAGAAAATGGGAAAAGTCAATGTGTAAGTAAGGAATGCACAAAACTGTGCAGCTGACTGTTACAACACTGCAAAGTACAAATGAGAAGATCTAATTCCAGCTCTTTCTGTACTAATTCTCTATTGTCATGAGAATCCTAGCAAAAGGCTGACACTTGAGGGTCCGCACTGCTGATTCTGAAGATACAGTCAAAAGCTGCTGCTTTCAGTCCCAGACCTCATGACTCGTTCCCAAGCTAGAAGAAATGCTGGACAGATGAATGTTTGCCAACTGTAAAGTTGTAGGGTCCATTGGAAATGACCCAGGAGATTTCTACTTTGTTTACTTTTAATTAAAAGTATCTAAAATAATCTACTGTAGCTCAAGAGTTTTCTTTCCAGGGCCCGCCAAGTCCTGCCAGTCCCAGAGCCTACTTATAAAATAAACACACAGACGCTTATATTATTTAAACTGCTTGGCCATTAGCTCAGGCCTATCATTGTCTAGCTCTTACTCTTATATTTAGCCCATTTTTATTAATCTATATTTTGCCACATGGCTTGTGGCTTATTGGTACCTTACATCTTCCTTGTCCTGGCGGTGGCTCCAGCAGTCTCCTTCTTTGTCTTTCTGTTCGCTCAATTCTCCTCTCTGTTAGTCCCGCCTATACTTCCTGTCTGGCTACTGGCCATTCAGTGTTTATTTATACAGAGCGATATCCACAGCAATCTATGAACAGACTGAAATCTTTTCATTGGTATTTTCTTGTTTGTTTTAATTAGTAAGGAAACTCTCCATTCCAATTTTGCAGTAGAGAAATGTAAAAGGAATGTCATCACACTTACCCAGCCTCCATTCTGCCGTATCCATCCTCCTGTGTTATTCATGATAAATTCAGCCACAAAACTGGAAACTTGCTTGTAAGCATCCACATCCAAGCCAATCTGCTCTTGGGGGTGTTTTGAGGAGAACACCCCCAAAGGCAAATACAGTCACAGTTAACGATGCCGTCTTCAAATTATTTTTCCATCACTTGATTAAATATAGTTCTGGTGGCATCTATGGATCCCACATCAAAATCATTTCCCTGTGTCTGGGTCAGAAATCATGGGAGAAATTAGAAGGAGGAATGATCTTAGAGTCACAATGCCTGGTCTCAGTTGTAGACAAGTTTTTCTTCCTGTGGCCTGAACTTTGGAAAAGGAAGCCATCTAGACTGACTTTAGGGGGTTGAGGTGAAACCAAAGGAGATGACCCAGATAATGCATGCCTGTCACCATGTCTGGTGAGATTAGGTGCTTTGTGGTGCTGCTCTTCATTCTTTTAAGAATTAGTGATGATTTGGCTTCTCAGTCATCTGCTGACCTAGTGAGTATAGAACTTCAGAAGTTCACAGTTTGAAAGCTTGTATTTTGTTGAGCTTTGGTAGCAATTTGGAGAGAAGCTTAGTGGAGATGGTGAAATCAGTGGCTAAAGCGATGTTTCAGACTTTGGGTTGGAGCTTAAGTCTCCTCACCTAAGTATGTAGCAGTGAAAGCAGCTGCTGATTGCATGAAGATGCGGGGCCATGTTTGTCTGATGGCTTCAACTGAAGAGCCAGTGTAGAGAAATAGAGACAATTCATATCCTTGGAAAAGTCAAATGTGTTTTGACCCTCCTATACATGCTGTCTGTGATTTTGATTCTTTGCATCAGATTCCTATGAGCAATTGCAAACATGGAAGACAAATTCATTTGTAACTTGTATTTATGATCCATTACCATAGAGTTGAGGAGGAAGGGAGAGAGGCTGCTTAGGGTGCTTGGAAATAGACACGCGGTAGCCATGGAAATACATGAGAGTTATTGATTCAAAGCCCCAGCCGACCTGTTTTAAACGTACCTCCAGCTTTGCACTAGAGGCCACAGGTCCCACAGTCTCAGCCAGTGACAGCAAGGCAGGACTGTGAAGCCGCCCTCCTGTACAACTGGTTGTACAACTTTCCATAGCAGATAGATTATATTAATCTTCTTCTTGAGAGCTCTCCAAGCCTAAGCCTACTTTCCAGGCTTTTCTTCCTTCCTCACAAGGATCAGTCCTGAATTACTTACTCTCTTGCAGCTTGCCAGTTTCTTCTGGCTCCCTCAGCTATCTCCTCACATCTACTTAACATAGAATATTCTTTTTGGAGTATCCGTACAGAACAGAAGAATCCATGGTTATAGGGCCACCATACTTCTATTAAATTTTGCCATGCAAAATTCCTCTGTGACTATTTCTGTTAGCCCACAGAATCACAAGGCCACGGGCAAACTGCTTTCTGGCTTCTAATCAGATTTGAGCATCCTAAGGACCACTGAAACAATAGGAGGATTGTATACACACACACACACACACACACACACACACACACACACACTTCTATGATGCTCAGAATTTTTGACAAAGTAATGGAAGAATGCAGCTTAAGAATTTCAATAACATATGTGGTTAAGGATACCTTCTGCACCTCTTATTGCTTACTTCTCTACCTATTTCCTAAGTCTGGACCCAGGAAAAGCAAGTAGTTGATCTTAGTTGTAAGTGAAATACTTACTTCAAAATAGGGGTCCAAATATATTTAGATTTTATATTTCTGAAATATTAGTCCAAAAATGAGATGTTTTTAAGTTTTTTTAAAAAAGAATTTTATTGCTTTATTTAACTTACTTTGGAGAGTTCCTAATTAATTACATTTTAAGGCTAGATGAAAGAGAAATAGTAAAATTTTCACCATCACCACTGGAAAAAAAGAAGAAAATAAAAATGAAATTTTATATTTCAACTAAACCATAAAAGGTCTAGGGGCAGAGTAGTATGCAGAGGGAAGTGAGGGTAAGAGGCATGTAGCTGACCAAGAAGCACATACAAGGACATGAAAAGTATCAGCTACTACCACTGCATGTATGTGTAGAATTTTGTAGAATAGAGCCTACCCCAATACACTCTGAGCAGGTCAACCATACTAGGTGGAAACTGAAAACCATACATTCATTATATTACTCCATAAATGTAGAGTAAGGAACAATGTATTAGGACTGTTGTGTACTAGGATTAAAAGAAAGAAAAAACCTTTCCAGCCTACAAAGAGATTTCAGTCCAGGAAAAACTATAGCATGCCGTGCATAGTACAAGGATCTATTGAATGGAATGATTAGAACTCTGGTAGGTCCAAATATAGAGATATTTCCCAAATTACAAACTAAGGCAGTTGTAGTGTGAGGCCATGCAGTAGTTCTGAAGCTCTGAACTTTATCTATTGTGAATTAAGTGGGGCAGACTGATTGGAAAGAGAGAGATTATGGAAAGAGATTTGCCAATATTTCCATATTTAAAAAGTCCTTAGGCTCAGGGTCTGGTATTTAAAATATCTGTGGGGCAGCTGGTTAGCAGCTTGCCCAGGTTCAATCCCCAGCAACACAAATGTGAAAGAAAACATCTATGGCCTGACTAGGCCTTTTTTGTGCTTATTTTATCCAGAAGCTTCTATTGAAGAAGCTTGATAGCCCAGCCAGGACTGAATGAACTACTAGTGCCTACCTTGAGAACAAGAAGAGTATGTGTCATCTTAATAATGAATTAAGAACTTCATCCTTTTGTATAATTTTTTTTGTCATCAGTGTTGTGATTATTAGTGTGTACATCCTTGTGTATTTTCGTTGAACTTGTAAAAGTACTCCTATGTCCAACTATCTATGCTTGTAATAAGCCAGCCTCTCACTACTCAAGGTTTAAAGTAGTAATCATGTGGTTGTGTGTGTGTGTGTGTGTGTGTGTGTGTGTGTTTCTCAAGACCCTGACATTTGTCAGGACCCAATAGGGCTAACTGGTATTCATTCCTTAATGTCTAGGATTTGGCTGAAATGACTTAAAACAGTTGGGACTCTTTTCTATTCTGACCAAGAAGACACAACAGTTGTGATAGGAAACAAGAGGACAGAACCCCAGACCATCCTAGCTGATGAAGAACCAGGATGATGCAAGCTGCAAGACAAGGTAAGTAAGTTTCAAAAGAAAGTACTGAGGTCAATTTCTTCCCCCAAAGGAGGAACCTGAGAATTTGCTGGGCTTTTTGCTGCTTCCTTTGAAGTGACATGGGGGAGTTCTGACTCTGCTTGGCTCTTTCATGTCTCTGAATTTAGCATAACTACTTCCCTATTCTGAAGCCCAGACCAAGGCAAATTCTCTGTCAAGAAAGATGGTCTTCACATATGCAGAATAAGGAGATGATCTTTTCAAGGTATGGTTGAGGAAAAGTTTTTCTTTTTGTTTGTGTTTTCATTTTTGTTTTTTTGACAGGGTTTCCTGGATCTCACTCTGTAGACCAGGCTGGCCTTGAACTCACAGAAATCTGCCTGGCTCTGCCTCCCAAGTGCTGGGATTAAAGGCATGCGCTAACATCTCCTGGCAAGGAAAAGTTTTTTATTGAATATATGAGGGAGAGTACAGCCAGAGGTATCTGGAAGAGTCCAGAGAAGGGAGGGAAAATAGTAGACTAAACATGACCAGTATACTGAACTGGGCCATGGGGGGAGCGCCAAGAGAGGGGTCCAAGAACCAAGAGAGAAGAGAACCAAGACAGGGGCTGGAGAGATGGCTCAGTGGTTAAGAGCACTGGCTGTTCTCCCAGAAGTCCTGAGTTCAATTCCCAGCAAACATATAGCCACTCACAAACCATCTGTAATGCGATCTGGTGCCCTCTTCTAGCATGCAGGTGTACATGCAGGTAGAACACTGTATACATAATAATAAATAAATAAATCTGAAAAAAGGGAGAGAGAATCAAGACAACAAAAAGAGGGCACATGTCCAAAACAGCAGGGCCCTACAGGGATGAGAAACTGGGGAAAGGGAAACCCATGAGCTGAAGAAGTTTTGGGTAGGGGTTGGGGTAAGAGGAGCTGAGAGGAGTCATGGACTCTATAACAGGTATTTGCAATGCTGAGAGAGTCTAGAGGCCAGCATGTTCTTTGGTGTGTTAATAGGTACCAGTCAGCCATTTGTCCCCAGTTTCTTTTGGACCTGACACACTAATAACACAGTTGAAGCACAAAAGAATGAGAGAAATAAGCACAAGAATCCACCTGTGTGTCTTTCATGACCTCCTTCGGTCCTGTGGGGTCAGGCCTTCATGGTCAGAAAAATCCATTGGAGACAAACCCATCCCCCTAGTTCCCTGGGTTATTTTGTTTTTGTTTTTGTTTTTTGTTTGTTTGCTTGTTTGGTTTGGTTTGGTCTAAAAAAAAAGAAAAGGAGGCTCAGAGTGACAAGGTTGAGGGTAGAAGCTGCATTTCTCACTATGGAGACTGAGCTCCAGGTTATCCTATGAGCACAAATGTAAGCAGGAGTTCCCCTAATTTTCTTCCTATGTTCCAGAGGAAGGTTCAAGAGGGTTCTGGAGAGACCCAACTAGTTGTGAACTCAGTGAGTGGATTGATACCTGAGAAAGCAGAGAAGCATCATACAACCTGGGGTGGAATGTTATCTAAGGATACAGAGGCACAAGGAAATGAAAGGGGAAAGGGTAAGGGAAGTGAAGCCGGGAATGAGAAGCCAGGGGAGAGGTTATCTTTAAGGATACAGTCAGGAAACCCCTGTTGTTTTCCTGTCAGCTTGGCAGCTGCATCTGAATCTAAGACTATTTTAGCTGCCGTCTACAGCTCTGCAGACAGTGCTCCTCCACTCAGGCTGCGGCTGGTAGGACTTCCCATCCTTCTGACATCGGTTCTGCCACTGCCACCAAATGTAGGTTTTAACTAAGTCTCTATCGTTCTATTTACCAATAAAGACTTGGGAGTCAGATGATGGGGTGAAAACCTGCTAGCTCAGAGACGCCTAAAAGCAACCAACTGACTGACCTTCCTCTTTGGCTTCCTCTTTCTCTAGCTGTTCCAAACCCAAAAGACTGTCAATACTCCAAATCTCCCTACTACTTCCTGTCTGTCTGTCTATCTGTCTTCCTGGCTCCCTCATACTCACTATGGCTAACTCCTGTCAACTAGTTGCAGGCTCTGAAGGTCTTAACTTTAACATAATAAAATTACATATAACAAACAAGAATTACAGTTACAGGCTGGAGAGATGGCTCAGTGGTTAAGAGCACTGGCTGCTCTTCCAGAGGAACCAGGTTCAATTCCCAGCAACCACATGGCAACTCATAACTGCCTGTAACTCCAGTTCCAGGGGATCTGACACCTTCACCCACACATACATGCAGGCAAAACATGAATGCATGTGAAATAATAGTAAATAAATTAAAAAAGAATTACAGTTACAATATCTAGTCTATTTGTATTTTGTAAAATTAAATATCTATCTTATATTTGTGAGTCTAAAGTTTCATATCTACCTTATCTTTTATCATAACCAAGGAAAACCATAATTATAGCTATCTAGTCTTCAGCTACATCAAAGACTTCAGAAGGATATAATATTACCTAAGTAAACAGGAAGAACATTGTAAGCAACTTCCAAAAATCTAGAATGTCAAAGACAGTTGCCTGGACAGTCACCCAAAGTTCTGCAATGTTGGGGCATCCATCTTCAGCCTATAGGCCTAGAGTCTTTCAGTCACTTTTATCTGTGTCCTGTAGAATGTCTGGCAGTTTCCTCTGTGAAGCAGGAACCTGAAGGACCATCTCACCTTGCAAAGTTCAGTGGTTACCTTCCTATGGGTCTTGTATGTTCAGTCAATACAACATTTTGTCAAGCAGTCCAGGCAAGAACAGTTTCTTGCCCAAATGGATATTTTTGCCAAAAAGAAGATAAATTCCATATGGAGTGTCTTTGATGCCCATCTTTCTTCGAAGTAAATCAGTGCTGCCAGGAGCAGTCATGTCTCATTGTCCAGGAAAGTCTAAGTTTTTAAAACATTTTTAAATGCCATATTCTGTGGGCCTTTGAAGTGTTTGAAGATCACCTACCTAATTGAAATGTATCTATATATATCTAGAAAACTTAACTAACATGACTATAAGTTTGATTATCATGGATGATTAATTATTAATCTGTTTTTCTCAACTATACACTACAATTTCAAATGAGTTGCACAAACAAAATACTTTAAATAAGAGTAGAAATATACATACAGTATAACAAAATTAATTTTAAATTTGTATCAATAAACTAAAATCCATAGCAATGTAAAACATTTTAAACAAGTTGCTCTTTAAAAGTAGGTTCAACAATTCACCCTTTTATCCTATCATATCTATATCTTATATTTCCATATCATATTCTCCTTTCTTCTTTTAGAAAGATACTGACTATGACCAATAACAATTTGTAACCAACAACCTAAACAAAGACAAACATCCATAATCCATTATTTGGGAATGTGGGCATAGTGTTCTAGGCTACTTCCTGCTGATAGGGGTCACTGGTAGTCTTATGGGGATCCTGAAAAAATTTGAGATAATGGTCAAGTCCTGACTGGAGTTGTCTGTCTGTGAGACTGCATTGTCTGAGCCAGTTGCCTTGAAACAGTTCTGGATGTTGGATCATCTGGGCCATGGTGTCATCAGAGACCTTTCAGGGGGTCTTGACTGGTCAAACCATATTAGCTTGGAAGCAGTCCACAGGTTTTCATCTTCTGTGGAAACAAAAGCAGAACCTCTTTCCCAAAGCAACATATCCTTAGACATACAATTTGAAATCGAGATACCTTTAATATATACATATTGATTTAACTCAGCAATTTTTACAATCAAATGTCTCTCTGCAGTTAAAAAATCCCAAAGACAACATAATCCAGACTCTCTGTGTGATATCCATCTTTACATGGGTTATTTTTTATACTACCTTTACTGTCTCTTTAAAGATTTTCTTTTTAAAAACTACCTATTCCTTTATATAACTGCATATATTCCTTTTTCTCTCTTTTCCAAGCCTATGTACATTTTTCCACACATTGTAAACTATTCTATCTGAATCTGTCTTATTGTGAACCTATTGCTTCAAACTGCAGTATTACTAGGACTGAAATGGCAGCTTTGACTGCTGGCTCCACCCACCTCAGCTTCCCAATAAGGCAGAACTATGTTTACAGCCAGCTCTGGGAACTATGCTTACAGACAACTCTGCTAAGCAGTGGGTCTATGCTTCCATCGAGCAGCATGTAGCCCAGAAACCTCTCTCTCTCTCTCTTTTTTTGTCTGTACTAACAAAGGTTAAATCCACCACATAGCATAATGTTTGGCTTGGAGAGGCCTCTGTGTACTGTGGGAATACATCATGCTGCAGGTCAAGCCCACACACTGCTGCAAACCTGCCATACTGTAGCTCACAGCTTGCCTGAGAGACACAACTAGGAAGCTGTTTTTAGCTCTGTTTTAGAATCTTTTTTTTCAAGCTTTCTCGGGTTTTAGGTGGAAACACTTGCTCCACAGTGGGCACCATTTGTAGCTGAAGATTTTTTGTGTCCTGCCCAGTCTGCAGCAGCTAAGACCTAAGTAAACACACAGAGGCTTATATTAATTAAAACTGCTTGGCTATTAGCTCAGGCTAACTACTGACTAGCTCTTATATTTAGATTAACCCATTTCTATTAATCTATGCATTGTCATGTAGCCTGTGGCTTACCTGTTCTCTGACACCTTGTTCTTTGGGTGACTGGATCGAGTCTGCTGACTCCTCCCGTCCTTCTCCCTGTATCTCCATTTTGCTTTCCCGTGCAGCCTTATTCTGCCTCCCTATAGGCCAAATCAGCTTTTATCATAAACCAGTGAGAGCAGCACACATTCAGCATACAGAAGGATCTTCCCACAGCAACTGGGTCTTGGTAAATTGGTGTCATAAGAAATGAAATTATATAAGTCCTGCACGTGAGAGAAAGTGTGGTATTAGGCTGAGTTTAACTTATTTCACTTAAAAAAGATTTCAGTTGCACCTCTTTTCCTAACAAATGTCATGATTTTATTTTTATTTACAGGGTCACAAAATTCTACTGCGAATATGTATCATGCTTCCTTTATCCATTTCTTGTTGATGGGCATCTAGGCTGGTTCTATTTCAGGCAATTATAAATAGTACAGCAATAAATGTGGGTATGTAGGTAAGGTATTTCTGTCTATGTTAACTTAGCATCCTTCAAATATATACACAAGAGTGACATAGGAGACTGAAATGGTCATTCAATGTTTAATTTGTTGAGGTGCCTCCATATTTATTTCCATAGTGGCTGCACAGGTTTGGTTTCCCACCAGCAATGATAAGGGTTCTCCTCACACGCCCTTCTCTCTTGAATTTGATCTTATTTGTTTTCATGATCATGGCCATCTGACTGGGTTGAAATGGAATTTCAAAATAGTCTTGTGTCTCCCTAATGACTTGGAAAACTTTTCCAAGTATTTATTGCCCATTTGTATTTCTTCATTTAAGAATGGTCTGTTCAGTTCATTGGCCCATTTATGGGTTTAGGTGCTTTGTTTTTATCTGTTCCATTTTTGCAGTTCCTTATATATATCCTAGAAAGCAATGACTTGTTTTATGAGTAATGGGCAGATTTTTTCCCCATTCAGTAGATTGACTCTTCATTCTAGTGTTGTTTCTTTTGCTGTGCCAAAGATGTTTCAATGTCATGTAATCTCTCATTTGTCAATTCTTAGAACTATTTCTGATGTATTAGAGTCTTTTTCCAAAACTGCTTGCCTATTCCTGTATCTTCAGGTGTTTTTCTTAGATTTTTTTAGAACAGTAGTAAAGTTTCTTGTCTCACTTTAATATCTTTGATCCATTATGAATTGATTCTGTGGAGGGTGAGAAATAGAGATCTAGTTGTGTCCTTTTACATGTTAATCATTTCCTCAGAACTATTTGTAAAGGAGGCTATTTGGTCTCCAATTTATATTTTGGACAGCTTTTTCCAAAATGATATGACCGTGACTCTAAGGCTTTCCCTTGCTCACAAAGTAAAGACATTGGATCCTTTCTTTTTTGCCTATGACTTGGGTAATTTCCATAATTTACTGAATTGAACCCTCACTACTGAGACATCTTCATTAGCAAGATAAACATTTTATAATCCATCTCATGTTAAAAAGAAATAAATCTTCCTTAATTTGTAACCTCCTACAGCTTTACTACATTTTCAAATTTGTCACAATAATTTTCTGTATCATTTAATCCATATGCCCCCATTTCCTCACAGTCACTGCTTCTTTGAATTCACACTTTGAAGCACTTTATATCCACCTGCTCATCAAAACTGTACTCAGGATGGTGTGGCTGGAAATACATAGATTAATAGAAATGGGTTAATTTAAATAGTAAGAGCTAGTTAGTATAAAGCCTGAGATGTTCAGCCAAGCAGTTTGTTATTAATATTAAGCCTCTGAGTGATTATTTTAGAAGCAGCCATGGGATGGGGTAGGACAAAAGAAAGCCTCGATTTACACCAACCTCCTGCCACCTCTGTCCTGAAAACACTAGCTTTGCTATATCAACCTCACAATTTCCTGTTGTTATTATTATTTTTTGTTTGTTTATTTTCAAGACAGGGTTTCTCTGTGTAGTTTTGGTACCTGTCCTGGATCTTGCTCTGTAGACCAGGCTGGCCTCTAACTCACAGAGATCCACTTTCCTCTGCCTCCCGAGTGCTGGGATTAAAGGTGTGAGCCACCACCGCCCGGCACTCCTGTTGTTATTTGACAAGACCATATATGTAGGATATTACCCAATGAGAATCTCCCTTCAAGATTTTTATGTAAGTTGTTTCTCAGGATTTATGGGCTGGGAGCTTGGTCTCCAGTATGGCAGTGTTGAGAGCCTAATGGAAAGTAATTAGTGATGTTTTTTTTTTTTAATTTTTATTTTGCAATACAATTAAGTTCTACATACAGGCACAGATTCCCTTGTTCTCCCCCCTCACGCCCCCCTCACCTTCCCCCCAGCCCGCCTCCCATTCCAATCTCCTCCAGGGCAAAGCCTTCCCCACAGACTGAGATCAACCTGGTGGACTCAGTCCAGGTAGGTCCAGTCCCCTCCTCCCAGGCCGAGCCAAGCGACCCTGCATAGGCCCCAGGTTTCAAACAGCCGACTCATGCAATGAGCACAGGACCCAGTGCCAGTGCCTGGATGCCTCCCAAACAGATCAGGCCAATCAACTGTCTCACCCACTCAGAGGGCCTGATCCAGTTGGTGACCCCTCAGCCATTGGTTCATATTTCATGTGTTTCCGTTTGTTTGGCTATTTTTCTCTGTGCTTTATCCGACCTTGGTCTCAACAATTCTCTCTCATATAAACCCTCCTCATTCTCGCTAATTGGACTCCCAGAGATCCACCTAGGGCCTAGTCATGATCTCTGCATCCAGATCCCTCAGTAGTTGGATGAGGTTTCTAGCACGACAATTAGGGTGTTTGGCCATCCCATCACCAGAGTAGGTCAATTCGGACTGTCTCTCGACCATTGCCAGCAGTCTGTTGTGGGGGTATCTTTGTGGATTTCTGTGGGCCTCTCTAGCACTTTGTTTCTTCCTATTCTCATGTGGTCTTCATTTACCATGGTCTCCTATTCCTTGTTCTCCCTCTCTGTTGTTGATCCAGCTGGAATCTCCCACTCACCCAAGCTCTCTTTCCCTCGACCCTCGCCCTTCACTACCCCCACTCCTGTCCAGGCTGTTCATGTAGATCTCATTCCATTTCTCTGTCATTGGGCGATCCCTGTGTCTTTCTTGGGGTCCTGATTTCCAGGTAGCCTCCCTGGTGATGTGAGTAGCAGTCCAGTCATCCTTGTTCCACATCTAGTATCCTGTTATGAGTGAGTACATACCATGTTTGTCTTTCTGAGTCTGGGATACCTCACTCTGGAGGCATCACGATCCCTGACTTCAAGCTCTACTATAGAGCTACAGTAATAAAAACAGCTTGGTACTGGCATAAAAACCGACATGTGGACCAATGGAATCGAATTGAAGACCCTGACATTAATCTGCACACCTATGAACAAATAATTTTTGACAAAGAAGCCAAAAGTGCACAATGGAAAAAAGAAAGCATCTTCAACAAATGGTGCTGGCAAAACTGGATGTCAACATGTAGAAGGCTGCAAATAGATCCTTATCTATCACCGTGCACAAAACTTAAGTCCAAGTGGATCAAGGACCTCAACATAAACCCAGCTACTCTGAACCTTCTAGAAGAGAAAGTAGGAAGTAGTCTTGAACGCATTGGCATAGGAGAACACTTTCTAAATAGAACACCAGTAGCACAGACACTGAGAGAAACAATCAATCAATGGGACCTCTTGAAACTGAGAAGCTTTTGTAGGGCAAAGGATACGGTCAACAAGGCAAAGCGACAGCCTACAGAATGGGAAAAGATATTCACCAATCCCACATCTGACAGAGGACTGATATCCAGAATATATAAGGAACTCAAGAAATTAGACATCAAAATGCCCAACAGTCCAATTAAGAAATGGGCTATAGAACTAAACAGAGAATTCTCAACAGAGGAAACTCAAATGGCTGAAAGACATTTAAGGAATTGCTCAACATCCCTAATCATCAGGGAAATGCAAATCAAAACAACTCTGAGATACCACCTTACGCCTGTCAGAATGGCTAAGATCAAAAACACTGAAGACACCTTATGCTGGAGAGGATGTGGAGCTAGGGGAACTCTCCTCCACTGCTGGTGGGAATGCAAGCTTGTACAACCACTTTGGAAATTAATATGGCGCTTTCTTAGAAAATTGGGGATCCATCTCCCCCAAGATCCAGCTATACCACTCTTGGGCATATACCCAAGGAATGCTCAACCACACCACAAGAGCACTTGTTCAGCTATGTTCATATCAGCATTGTTTGTAATAGCCAGAACATGGAAACAACCTAGATGCCCTTCAACTGAAGAATGGATAAACAAAATGTGGTACATATACACAATGGAATACTACTCAGCAGAGAAAAACAATGACATCATGAGGTTTGCAAACAAATGGATGGACCTAGAAAAAATTAGTGATGTTTTAATTTAGGCACAGTGGCTGAGCCCTCATGTACTGCTATTTCAGCCAGCAATTGCAACTCTGCATTTATGGGCCTGCTTCTCCAGCAGTGGCCTTGGCTGCTCAGGCCACAGCCTGGTGGGAATTCTGTTCCTGCAGGCACCAGCTCTGTCACTGCCATTGGAGGTAGCATTAACTAAATCTCTATCGTTCTATTTATAAATAAGTATGAAATTCAAAGGCTGAGATGAAAACCTGTGAGCTTAGAGAGGCTGAGTAGCCAAAAAGCTAACCTTCTCTCCTTGCTTCTGCTTGCCAAACCAGAAAAACCTGTTTCACTCCAAATCCCTCCCTCCTACTTCCTGTGTCTCTCTATCTCTCCTGGATGCCCTCTGATGCTGTATGATCACTTTCTGTCAACTAATTGCTAACTCAGCCTCCTGATCCAAGGTTAATTTTATTTAATCAACACAATGCAAACTCAGGGCTCACAGTGTGATCAAATATCCCCCAACAAATTAGAACATGGCAGGCCCCACCTCAGGAATGGATTAATGCTGTATACAGAGAGTGGGCTGGATCTGTCAGGAGTTAATTCCTGGTGGATCATGTAGTTATAAATAGACATGCCTGCCCTTAACTCATACACCTTTTACACATGTCTGGTACCCTTTCTGATTTTCTGTGACTGTGCAAAACAGTCAGAGGACTCTTCCTAGGATATCAGACAGCATTATACTATGTAGACTTTCTAGCTACTAGAATCATGAGTCAAATAACATTTTTTTTCTATATTGTCCAACATCAGTTTTGTTGTCCAGACACAGAGTATACTAAGAGACATAACAGAGATAATTCAGTCCTTTTCATCATATAAGTACTAAAGTGGTAATCAAGACCTGTTAGTGCCTGTGTTTCTCAATTTGTGAAGCTGGTGAAAGTGAAAGAAGTCCAGAGCTGGGGAGATGGCTCAGTGGTTAAAAGTCACTTTCTATTCTTGAAGAGAACCCTGTTTTTGTTCCCAGTACCCACATGGTGGCATACAGCCATCCTTAACTTCATTCTGGGTGATATGGCACCCTCTTCTGGCCTCCACAGGTACAAGGCACAACACACACACAGTGCATATATATTTACAAGCAAACCATTCATACAAAAAACAAATAAAGGAAGAGTCTTTAAAAATTGAATGAAGCCCATATGTAGAAAGGAGAAGAGATTGCTGGGGAGAGCCCTAGAGGTCTACAGGTCCTAGGTTGAAATTGTTCCATCCCATATTTAGGTAGTGGAACATCTCAGAGTCCTTCCAATAAATTATTTGTCATTTGTGACTAAGCAGTTCAAATCAAATAGAACAGGTCCAAACTCAGTGCTATTGGTGGAATAGGCATTGGCTCTACTGAGAAAAGTCTTGAAAGATGAAGAAAAAAACCAGACACTGCTCACTATGGAGCATCATGACAAGCAGATGTCATGTGTTAGGTTTTCAGTAAGCAAGCTGCCAGTGTCTTCTCCATCCTAATCACCCTGCTCTCTTCTATTGGTGATAGGACTGAGCAGTACCTAGAGCTTCAATTCCATATGGCCTAGGTGGGACTTCCCTTGCTCACAAAGTAAAGACATTGGATCCTTTCTTTTTTGCCCATGACTTGGGTAATTTCCATAATTTACTGAATTGAACCCTCACTACTGAGACATCTTCATTAGCAAGATAAACATTTTATAATCCATCTCATGTTAAAAAGAAATAAATCTTCCTTAATTTGTAACCTCCTACAGCTTTACTACATTTTCAATTTGTCACAATAATTTTTTGTGTCATTTAATCCATATGCCCCCATTTCCTCACAGTCACTGCTTCTTTGAATTCACACTTTGAAGCACTTTATATCCACTTGCTCGTCAAAACTGTACTCAGGATGATGTGGCTGGCCAACTGTGAAGTGAGAGGCAACAAAGGAAATTCTTGGATTCTAGCAATGCAGATGTAACAGGTGTAGAATGGTGAGGTTGGTCCAAAATGTGCTCAATTCTAGTGCTTCCTATCCTCACCGTTTCTCTAGTATTTATTTCCCACAGACTCTAGACTCATGTATCCAGTTAGCTACCTGGCTTTTCTACTTAAAAGTGTAACAGGCATCTCAGGCTTTAAAATCTCCAAATGAAATTTGACTTCCCTCCTTTCTGTTCCCACAGTGTTCCTTATCTTATGAAAAGCATCATCTTCCATTGCATCCAAGATATTTAGAACATTTGCCTTTCTTCCCTGTTAACCACATGCCCAAAGCTTGGCCTTGGGAAAATAGGAGAGAGAAGTATGTGTCACAGGAAAACATTCCCACAGGAATGAGGGACTCAGCCATTTCTTCCTGCCATGATACTCCAGAGGAAATCCAGTTTATAGGGGACCATTGTTTTGATGTTCTGATAGCCAAAGGGAAGAAAACAAGTTGTTCTATTTAGAATATTTTTACTCTTGCAAGTAGGGTTACCTATAAAGCCTTTGCTTTCTAATACACTTGGGGGATTTCTATCTATCTAGTGAAATGTAAGCTCCAAAGGAAACTCCCTTCCTTTGTCATTCTTGATATCTCAGGCACCAACCCTAGCTGCAGATAGCTTTAACAGCCATATGTCTCCACCATTAGAAAGTCTTGGGGGGTTTCCAGAATCTTTTCTTCCCATTTCCTATTTCTCAAGCCACTTTAGCTCTCATATATTTTTTAAGCAGGGAGGTTAGACATAAAGTACTTGGCCAAGTTTCCCACTGAGGGCAAAGTCCCATCCTTAGAGCTCAGTCCCCCTTGTAGATCTTAGTTTAGATGCAGAAGAATTAATGATGAGTGGTAAATTCTGTCATTTCATTCTGTATATTCTACTCTGCCATACCTGGAAACTGTAGAGGAAGAAGGGAGTGTAAGAGCTCAAAGCAGTGATTCCAAGTCACAAAGCATCTACTTCTATAACCATCCTGGCAGGCATGAAATAATGTAGAGATACACTTTTGGTCCTCCCTTTGGTATTAGGACACTGATACCATTGATGCCAAGAATTTCATACTGAGAGAAGGAACAAGCTAGGACCCTTGAGGAAGCCAGGAGGACTTATTTTCTGAAAAGAAACTTAAAATGTATCATATCACTTTTCAGGAGACTGAAGCTCAGACAATGGTAAAGGGGGTCAGGAGGGAGGGAATACCTTGACCAGCACTGCTGAGCTATGGTTACCTCTTGACTTTGTTTAAAACTAAACTTCTGATAGGATCCTGAGGATGGTTTTGATGGAGGAGTCAATAAACCTCTTCGTTCCTCTTCACAATGTACTATCATAGCCAACATCAACAGGCCTTCTTAGGGTGCCATCTTGTGTTGTTCAGTGGGACTATGGCAGAGCAGTCAGGGCAGCATTCATGGGAAGTGGTCCAGTGGGGCTGAAGCAAAGAAAAGAGTTAATTTATCAGTCTTTCATTTCTGCTTTCCAGTACTAATTGTGTCTTTAATTGATTAGGGAGTGTCTTAGTTACTTTTATATTTCTGCAATAAAACATCATGGCCAAGGCAACTTATAAAAGAAAATATTTAATTTGGGGCTTAAAGTTTCAGAAGGTTAGAGTCTATGACCATCATGGCAGGAAGCATGGCATCTGGGAGGCAGAAATGGCACTGGAACAGTAGTTGAGAACTTGCATTTTGATCCACAAGTAGGAGAAAAACACACACACACACACACATACACACACACACACACACACACACACACACACATACACACACACACACGGAATGGCAAAAGGTCTTTTAAGGCCACACCTCTTAATCCTTCCCAAACTGTTCCAACAACTTTAGACCAAGTGTTCAAGTATATGAGCCTATGGAAGCCATTCTTATTTGAACCACCATAGTGGGATTCAGAGTCACAGTTTGGACCCTAACACAGGTACCACTTACACATCAAGTATAGGAACTATACAGCTGAGGATGCCTAAAGAGATCTTCCTTTAACCTATTCTACCCCTCTGTTACAACCTGGGTGGGTTAGCAATTCTAAAGAGCTATGCTGATCACCCCAAGCTTATGAAAAGCCTCTTGAGGCAATCCCAGGCTTGTTCTCCTAAGAACAAGAGGGGCTGAGCTCTAATAGACACATAGACAATCTAATCAAGAGGCTAGCCCTTGTAACCATATAACCACATTTTAGAATATCTGTACTCTTTCCAGGATGGTTGCATTTAAAGCCATCATGCAGTCAAACGAACCTATGATGTTGGGGAGGACAAAAAGACCCACAACTGGACAATGTACAGAGAGAGGAATTTTGGAACACTCACTCCTAAATGATATGTCTTCATCAAGTCTGCCCCTCGTGGCTCAGGGACCTATGCAGAAGAGGAGGTGGAAAGATTTCAAGAGCGAGAGGTGACGAACCACTCCAAGGAAACACTGTCCTCCAGATGTAGCAGGATTGATGCACATGTGAACTCGTAGAGCCCGTGGCAGCACACATGGTACCTTCACAGGGGTGAGCCACACAGGGTCCCAACTCTGAGAGGGGGAAGTGAACAGTATTCCTAATCCAGAAGCTATTTGCAACCAATACCTATGGGCAAAGGAAAAATAAGTTTTCTACAATGTCAAATAGATGGCATTTGCAGAGTTCTTGGCCTAAGCCCTCATGTTGATGATAGACTTCACTGACCACACTGCTTACTGTTCCGTGCATTATAAAAGTTTCTGCACACAGCTTGTTGCTCATTCTGGTGTGACCTCTTGGTGTACAGACTTGCCTTTCTGTATCACTCATCTCCACGGCCATCACCTAGCAGCGGTGAAGTAAATAAACTTCCAATTAGATGATGATGAATGAGTACAGCATGTATTGGCACCTTCCTCACATTCTAACTTCCAAGGCCTTTGTGAAGTGGTAGAGAAAGCTGAGTTACTCGGGCCTAAGTGTTACATAGCTACTACAATATTAGTAGGCTTGAAGGACATCATCATTTATAGTTTAAAACCCAGGACTACAACTACAGTCAACTAATCAATGGTCAAGAAGAATGGGACCTGAGTCATATCTCTGACCCTGGAAGGGAACATGACATCTTGAACGGCTAAGAAAACTTTAATTGATAACTGTCAAAACCTGGTTCTGGAGAAACCTGGTAACTGCCAATACCTGATTATTGAGAAAATGACCTTAGTTAAAAAAAAAAAAAAAAAAAAAAAGATCTGATCTCCGTTAGGAAATCTTCAAAAGCATGGTCCTGAAATCTCAAACTGCTAGCCACAGATTGCTGCAACTTGGCATCACAGAGCTGCAGCCTATTGCCCTGTGACCCACACTTTAACCTGAACCAAACTTTAGTCAACCAGAACTGCTCTTATTTGTTTGATTCTGATTTGCACAGGCCCTATTCACATGGCCAGGAATGCATAATTGAGGATTGTGTGCACTACAGTTTATGCTGACCTCCCAGACTAGGTAATCTGAACTGCATTTCTTTGCATTGGATGAACTACATGCCAGGAAAGTACACAAGGAAAGTCCCCCTTGCTATAAAAGTAGTTTGCTCAAATGGAGAAATCCCCCACACCTGTCTCCTGCCCGCTGCCCTGTGCTCTAGGTGATACTGTAGTTACTTCCCAGCCTGCTTCCCTTTTGTAGTCTACTCTATAAACTATTATTCCTGTTCTGGGCTAAAGAGTGAATTTGTTAACTCTACACTTATGCCTTCCCTACTACTGTAGTGGCTGAACACCCAGCCTGCTACAAAAATCTTATAAAATTACTATCTAGCAAGAGGCTTCTGATAATGAGCAAGGGATACCATATTCACTTCCCATAAGAGTCAATCCGAATGGTCTTGTCAATCACCCACACAGGATAACACCCATCAGGGGGCTTTGGAATAAAACTTGCTTAAAACATAAATTGACATAATAGTATCTTTGGTCACTGTTAACTTACCCCTGTTGAGAGTGCCAGACTTTACTCTGTAGTAAGGACTGTTTACCTCCTGTACTGTACTCTAATATGTCTCATCAGAATTCTCTCCATAGAGATAACAAGGACCAGGGAGAAGAGGCAAAGCCAGGGTGAAGTTTTTCATGTATTTTTTTTCTTAGAACACAAAAGGGGAGAAAAATTGGGTAAAACTTGGACTGGTCTTTTTGTGGTAAGGATGTGGGGAAAGGAGAAAACATTTTCTTTGGTGGTGGGAGTGCAAATTTGTACGGCCACTATGGCAGTCAGTGTGGTGGTTTCTCAGGAATCTGGGGATAGATCTACCTGAAGATCTAAATATGCCACTCTTGGGCATGTACCCAAAGGATTCTACCTCCTCCTACAGAGAGACTTTTTCATCCACATTCATTGCCATTCTAGTCTAGATGTCTGTTGACTGATTGAGAAGGTATTGAAAATGTGGTACATTTACACAAAGGAATTTTGTGTTTTTTTAAGCTGAATGAAATGCCATTGTGTAATTAGACTAGAGAACATCCTTGCCAGCATGAGCTGCCATTTGTTTTATTGATGATTTTGGTTGACTGGTATAAAATGAAAGTAGTTTTAATTTGCATTTCCCTGATGGCTAATGATGTTCAATATTTCTTTAAATGCTTCTGAGCCATTTGTGTTTCATCTCTTGAGAATTCTATGCTTAGTTCTATACCCCATTTTGAATTGGGTTATTTTCTTGATGTTCAGTTGTTTTAGTTTTTATGTATTTTAGATACTAAGCCACTATTCAATACATAATTGGTAAAAATCTTTTCCCATTCTATAGCCTGATACTTTGTCTGAATGATGGCATCCTTCGCCATACAGAAGCTTTTCAACTTCATGAGGTCCCAGTTAGTAACTGTGGGTCCTAGTGCCTGTGCTACTGGTATTCTGCTCAGGGAACATTTTCATTTGCCAATGAGTTCAAGACTATTCCCCACTTTCACTTCTATCAGATTTGGTGTATCTGGTCTTATATTGAGGTCTTCAGTCCATTTGGAATTAAGTTTTGTGCAGGATCATATGTATGGATCTATTTGAATTCTTCTACATGTAGCTGTCCAGTTTGACCAGCCGCATTTGTTGGAGATGCTTTCTGTTTTACAACTCTGGAGGGAAAGGTATTCTGACTGTTCGGGAAGTCAAGCTATACCTGGAGCTGCAATAGGACAGCTCAGCTCTGGAGAGAAAGGTATCCTGTTTGCAAAGTCAGGCTATACCTGAAGCTGGGATGCAGCAGGGGATGGTCTCCCTGCAGTATATAGCAATCCTGCTCCTCTCCTGGAGAAAGCCATCACAGTTGAGCTTTGTTCTGCCTCCCCACCCCCACGTTAAGGGGGACTTCCCAGAAGAGCGCTGCTGCTGCTGCTGCTGCTGATGATGATGATGATGATGCTTCTCCTCTCTGGCCCAAGATGTTGCTTCTTCAGCTTCACTCTGCTAAATGGGAAACCCCTGCAGAAATGTAGCAATCTCCTCAGGCTCTGGTGAAAATCTGTTACATTTTTCTGCTTCACCCTGCTCAGTCCCTAAGGGATGTCTTAGCAAGGTTCTTCTGTTCTGCACCTGCAAATGAAGATCTTCACCTAACACTCTTTTAAGAAAGAGATTTATTACTCTGGAAGTTGCAGACAGCCCAGCACCAAAGGTCACACTGAAATCCTGCTGGTGGCCCTTTCTGATTTCATCTCTGTAACACCACTGCTCAGAGGCACACAGGTAAGTTTGGTTTCTAACATTTTTTGTCAATTATAAGTTTTTGTTCTTAATGTTTTGAGGTAGGCAATTGGTTCCTTTATTGAAGTACAAATTGAGAAAAAAGAAAATGCTATTCCTTTAAGTCCAGTATACAACTCTACCAGCTGCACTAGCAGACGGCTGACAGGACTGGAGTTAGAAGAGACAAGAGTATTGAATCTTGGGAGAACAAGGAAAGAGATCCCATGATAAATGAAGGCACTGTGAGAATAGGGAGAAGCAGAGTGCTAGGGAGGTCCCCAGGAATCCACAAGGATGACTCCACCATAGACTACTGGCAATGGTTGAGAGGGTGCCTGAGCTGACCTACTCTGGTGATCAGATGGCTGAATACCCTAACTGTCATCACAGAGCTCTCATCCAGTGACTGATGGAAGCAGATGCAGAGATCCACAGCCAGGTCCCAGGTGGAGCTCCAGGAGTCCAATCAATGAGAGAGAGAGAGAGAGAGAGAGAGAGAGAGAGAGAGAGAGAGAGAGAGAGAGAAAGGATTCTATGAGCAAGAGATATCAAGACCGTGATTGGAAAAAGTACAGAGACAACTAGCCAAACTAGTGGAAACACATGAACTGTGGACCAATAGCTGAGGAGCCCCCATGGTACTGGACTAGGCCCTCTGGATAAGCAAGACAATTGTTTAGCTTGAACTGTTTAGGGGGCCCCCAGGCAGTGGATTGGGACCTGTCCCTAGTGCATGAGCCGGCTTTTTGGAGCCTAGTGCCTATGGTGAGACACTATGTGTAGTCTTGGTCCTGGGAGGAGGGGCTTGGACTTGCCTTAACTCTGCTGACTCCCTATGGGAGACCTTGCCTTGGAGGAGGTGGGAATGGGGGGTGGGAGGAGGGAAGACTGGGGAATCTGTGGTTGGTATGTAAAATGAATAGAAAAATCTCTTAATTAAAAGAAAAGAAAAAAAAGAAAGAGATTTATTAGGAAGGAGGAGTCCAGGAGAGTGGCTGCTTCTGCCAGGATGGGAAGGAACAGCCCACAACTGAACATGCAGAGATGCTTATATAGGGCTTCTTAGGGGTGGAGTTTCTTGAAGGAGAAGATTTTCTGCTTAGAGATTGATTAGTTTTCCTGTTCAGGGATTGGTGGTTTCCTTGATCAAAGGCAGAGATGGCTTTGGTTTCAGGGTCAAACTCTGTTTCTTTTACTGGCCCTTTTCAGCTTTTTGGCTCTAATTCTAAGGCTAGGGTATCTTTATTTCACTGGCTCTGATTCGAGGGACAAAGTATGTTTCTTTGGCACTGGTTTCAGAGTCAGGGCATGTTTCTTAGGTTCTGGGTTCAGAGATAAAGTGTTTCTTTCACTGGGTCAGGTCTGAGATTCAGGGTGTGTTTCTTTCACTGGCTCTGGGTTCAGGGCCGGGGTGGGTTTCTTTGGCTGGCCTGCTTTCCCTACAATAAGTATGGATCTATTTGAATTCTTTTACATGTAGCTATCCAGTTTGAACAGCAGTATTTTTTGGAGATGCTTTCTTTTTTTCAATTGTGTATTTCTGGCTTCTTTTAAAAATCAAAATCAGGTGCCCATAGGTATGTGTACTTATTTCTGAATCTTCAATATAATTCCATTGATCAATGTGTCAGTTTTTATGCCAATACTGTATGTACATACTCTGTAGTACAATTTGAGGTTGGGGATGGTAATATCTCCAGCAGTTCTTTTGTTATTCAGGATGGTGTTAGCTATCCTGAGATTTCTCTCTCTCTCTTTCTCTCTCTCTCTCCCCCCTCTCTCTCTGTTTCCACATGAAGCTGAAAATTATCTTCAATTTCTGTGAAGAATCATGTTGAAATTTTTATAAGACTTGCATTGAATCTGTAGATTGCTTTTGGTAGAATGGCCATTTTTTACAATATTAATCCTACCTATCCATGAGCATGGGAGATCTTTCCATTGTCCAATGTCTTCTTCAATTTGTCTATTCAGTGTCTTAAAGTTTTTATTATATGTCTTCTACTTGGTTAGGGTTATCCCAAGGTTTTTTTCATTTATTATTATTATTATTATTAAAGAGATTTTTCTATTCATTTTACATACCAACTGCAGATTATTCTGTCCTCTCTTCTCTCGCCCCCCAGCCTTCCCCCAACCCACCCCCCCATTCCCACCTCCTCCAAGGCAAGGTCTCTGAGATGTGTTATTTTCCTGATTTCTTTCTCAGCCTGTTTGTGATTTGTATATAGGAAGGTTACCAATTTTTGTGTGTTACTTTTTAATCCTGCCACTTTTCTGAACATGTTTATCGACTGTAGAAGTTTCCTGGAGGAGTTTTTAGGGTAATTTATGTATTTAATCATATCATCTGCAAGTAGAGATACTTTGACTCTTTTCCTGTTCATATCCCCTTGGTCTCCTTCAGTTGTCTTATTGTTCTGGCTAGGACTTCAAGTAGTATATTGAATAGGTATGTAGAGAGTGGACATTTTTGTCCTGTTCTTGATTTTGGTGGAAATGCTTTGGGTTTCTCTACATTTAGGTTGCTGTTGGCTGTGGGCTTTCTGTAAGTCACCTTTATTATTTCAATGTATGTCCTTGGTGTCCCAACTCTTCAGGAAAGAGTATTGGATTTTGCAAAGGGTCTTTTCTGCATCTAATGAGGTGACCATATGGTTCTGGTCTTTCAGTTTGTATATATGGTTCATTACATTGATTGATTTACCCATGTTGAACCATCCCCATGTCTCTAGAATAATGCTAACTTGGTCATGATGGATAATCTTTTTTATGTGCTCTTGAATTTGGTTTTTTAAGTATTTGTTGAGAATTGTTCCAGCTATCTTCATAAGGCTTGCTGGTCTATAATTTCCTTTATTGTTGAGTCTTTGTGTGGTTTAGTTTTCAGGATAATATTGGCTTTATAAAAAGAATTATGCAGTGTTCCTTCAGTTTCTATTTTTTGTAATAATTTGAGGAGTAATGGAGTTAATTCTTCTTTAAGGCCTGATTGAATTCTGTGCTGAATTCATCTGTCCATGAACTTTTTTTGGAGTAGGAGACTTTTAATGCTTTATTTCACTAAGTGTTATTTCACTAGGAGGTCTATTTAAATTGCTTATTTGATCTTGATTTTACTTTAGTAGGTTATATATATATATATGTATATATATGTATGTATGCATATATATATGTATATATATATGTGTATATATATATATATATATATATATATATATATATATATATATATATATATATATATATATATATCAAGAAATTCATCTGTTTCTTAGGTTTTCCAGTTTGGTAGAGTACAGAATTTTTAAGGTATGTCCTTATGATTCTCTATGTTTCCTTGGTGTCTGTTGTAATGTTCCCTCTTTTGTCTCTAATTTTATAAATTTTGATCTCCTTCTCTATATTTTATTTCATTTGGCTAAGGGTTTGTTAATTTTACTGTCTCAAAGAACAACTTCATTTCATTGATTTTTTTGGTGTGTGTGTGTGTGTGTGTCTGTGTGTGTGTGTGTGTGTGTGTACGCGCGTGTGCTTCTATCTCTTCATTTCAGCCATGAGTTAATTATTTTCTGCTGTCTATTTCTTTTGAGTGTTATCTCTTCTTCTCTTCCTCCTTCTCCTTCTCCTCTTCCTCCTCCCTCCTTCTTCTTTTTCTCTTTCTCTTTTTCCTTCTCCTTCTTCTGTTGGTCTTTTTCATCAGGACTGTTAGCTCCCCAAAAATGACACAGAAACTTATTTAATTATGAAAGCTCAGCCTATAGCTTAGGCTTGTTTCAAACTAGTTCTTATAATTTAAATTAACCAGTTTCTATTAGTCTACATCCTGCCATGTGGCTCATATCTCTTTCCTCTCCTTCTGCATGTCTTGTTTGTTTCCTGTCTCTCAGCACCTCTGCCCTTCCTCCCATTGTCCTCTGTGCTCCCCAAATTCTGCCTAGCTATTGGCCACTTTAGCTTATTATTAAACAATTCACAGTGACATATCTTCACACAGTGTAATCAAATATCTTCCAACATTTCCCTCTTCTTGGGAAATAAAAAAGAAAGAGTTTTTAACTCTAACATAGTAAAACTATATACAATAAGAACAATTATCAAGTAAGGATTACATTTACAATACCCAGTCCATTTGTATTTGGCAGATTCAAAGAAAATACTCCATTATTTATCCTATCTTGGTGACTCCAAAGTTTTGTACCTATCTTATTTTCTTTCGTAACTAATGAAAAACATAACTAAAACTATGTAGTCTTCAACTTCATCAAAGACCCCAGAAGGATATAATATTACCCAAGTAAACAGGAAGTGCAGTGCAAGCCACTTCCAAACCTGTAGAAAGAACAGACATCTGGCTGACTGGACTGTCACCCAACATGCCTCTACAATATTGGTTCATCCATCTTCTGCCTACAGTATATCTGTCAGACTTTTCTATGAATCAGGAATTTTTGAAGGACTGTCCTATCTTGTCTTGGCAAAGTTCAGTAGTTGCTTTTTTGTATGTCCTGCTTGTCCAGTTTAGATAGTGTAGTGACAACAGTAGAGGCAAAGGCAATTTCTTTTTTTTTTTTGTCACATAGAAAGCAAATTCCATATGGAGTTTCTTCGATGACCATCATCTTCTCTGAAGCAGATTGGTGCTGCCAGGAACAGATGTGTCTCACTGTCATGAGAAGCCCTATGTTATTAAAACATTAAAATACCATATTCTGTAGGTCTCTGAAGTGTTGGAAGACCATCTATTTAAAATATGTCTCTGATTGACCCTGAAAATATACCTAACTTGACTGTAATTTTGATTGTAATAAAAGACTAACTACTAACCTGTATTTCTTTATTATCCTAAATAGCTTTCAGGGACAAGAACTTTACATTACATTTTTAAATGAGCTGCATAGGTACAATATCTTAAATAAGAGTAGAAACATACCTCCAGTATAACAAAAATAACTTTAAATTTGTATCTATGTACCAAAATCCATACCAATGTAAAATATTTGAGGTTAATAGTTGTCTTTTTTCACCTATATTCCTATATCCCCACTAAATTATGACAAACATCCATAACACAATGGATTACCATAAACTACTCACTCCACCTCTTGGGAATGTGGGTGTTACGCTCTCTTAACTTCTTCCTGTTGTCTGGGGGCACTGACATCTTTGGGGGACCTTAAGAAAATTAAAATAATGGTCAAGTGCTGGCTAGAATAGCCTGTAAGGTAAGACCATCTCAGCCAGTAGCCTTGAAGCTGTTCTGGATGCAGAATTCTGAGGAAACTGCAACAGAAGCATTCTGAGAGGCTGGATCACCTGGACCATCCATTTTCCTTGGTGTCTGGTCCCCTTGCTCTGAAAACACATAAGCTTTCAAAGGTAACATACATATCTAAATTAACACAAGTATGGCCTCTGTGGTGTGCAAAAGTCAGTTAAAGATGATTTTTTTGTTTTATGTTGTAGAATATTATTTTAAAATGTACTATACTGGTTTGTTCTGTGGAACATTGGTTTAATGATGCAAGGATGTGTTGCATTCTTTTATGTTGTGTTTGTTTGGCTTTGTGAAGTTGTGTTGGTTTGCCTGTCTAGAGTACTTGATATTCTGATGAAGGACTGATGGCTGGTGGCAGGCCAGGAGAAAGGAAGGAAAGGGCTGGCAAAATAAATATAAGGAGAAATCTGGGAGGAAAAGAAAGAAGGAGCCAGAGAAGGCTAAGAGGACTTCAGGGGCCAGCCACCCAGCCACACAGCCAGCCATGGAGTAAGAGTAAAAGTAAGCTATACAAAAGTAAGAGAAATGTAAAAGCCCAGAGGCAAAAGGTAGACAGGATAATTTCTGTTAAGGAAAGCTGACTAGAAACAAACCAAGCTAAGGCCAGGAATTTATACTTAAGACTAAATCTCAGCCAGGCGGTGGTGGCGCACGCCTTTAATCCCACCACTTGGGAGGCAGAGGCAGGCGGATCTTTGTGAGTTCAATGCCAGCCTGGGCTACCAAGTGAGTCCCAGGAAAGGCACAAAGCTACACAGAGAAACCCTGTCTCGAAAAACCAAAAAAAAAAAGACTAACTCTCTGTATGTATTTATTTGACAGCTGGTAGCAGGACCCACAAAAGAACAAAAACAACCAACAACAACAGTTTTCTGATTGAGCAGGTAAAATATACATCACTTGTCTTGTAGTTTTTATAGGTTTATTTCTTTATGTCTGTAGCCAGGATTTTTATGGGGTTTCCCCTGATCAAATCTGATCCCAGTTACCTTGAATGAATCCACAGCCTTTTATTTCCTTTGGAAACAAAAGCATAACCTCTTCCCCAACGTAACATATTTTTTTTACTTCAATTTAAGACATTTAAAAAATATACAGACTAGTTTAATGTAGCAGTTTTTATAATCCAGTGTCTCTCAGCAGCTATTGTTTGCTCATCAGCAATCACAAAATTTAAAGTCAATACAACACTATACAGGATCCAGGCTTTCTGTATATTTCCCATCTCTATGTGGCTTTTTCTTTTTTTGTTTTTTAACTTTACTTCTCTCTTTAAAGACTTTATTTTATTATTTTTAAAGCATTGCTTTTTTACAACTGTCTATATCTTTTCTTTCCCTTAAGCCTTCGCACATTGTTAAACACACTATAACCTGTTTAGAGGATTCTTGTATTTGGACCTGGCTTTACTAAGCATCTGCAACATTCTCTGATCACATAACATACAGCTCAGCTTAGCCTATGGCACTGGCACATGGTACTAGTCGATGGCAACTGGCTCCATCCCACAGGCAGCAGCCTGTAGCCATGTCTTTGTACACTGACAAGAACCAGCCTGCCTTAGAGACTACAGGACTAGTTCTTTGCCCATAATTTTATTTTTTGTTTTCTCAGGCCCTATGTTTGGATATTCATACCTCCACATTAGACGCCATTTATAGACAGATTTTTTGTTGGGACCATCAGCTCCCCAATAATGACACAGGGATTTCTTATTAATTATTAAAGCTTGGCCTATAGATTAGGCTTGTTTCTAACTAGTTCTTATAACTTAAATGAACCTATTTGTATTAATCTATGTCCTGCTATGAGTCATGTCTGTTACTTCTCCTACTGCATGTGTTGTTTATTCCAGTCTCTCAGCATCTTTGCCCTTTTTTTCAGCATTCTCTGTGCCCCCCAAATCCTGCCTAGCTATTGGCCATTTAGATTTTATTAAACTAATTACAATGACGTATTTTCAAACAGTGTAATCAAGTATCTCACAATATTCTCCTTCTCCTTCTGTTTTAGAGCTTCCAGGTTTACTATTGAGTTGCCAACATTAGATCTCTTTGTTTCTGTTTTGTTTGTTTGATTTATATGTGGGCACTTAGTGTTATGAACTTGCATCTTAGAATGCCTTTTTTATGTCTCACAGCTTTGGGCTTGCTGTGTTTTCATTTTCATTCAATTTGAAAAATTTCTTTCCTGATTTCTGTTTTGACTCAGTTTTCATCAGTAGTTAGTTATTTAGTTTCCATGTCTTGGTTCACTTTCTGGCATTTCTGCTGTTGTTTTTATCTAGGTTTAATCAATGGTGTTCAGATAAGATACAGAATGTTATTTCCATTTTCTTATATCTATTGAGATTTACTTCATGTCCAGTTGTATGGTCAATTTTGGAAAAAGTTCCATGAGCTGCTGATAAGAAAGTATATTCTTTTGTGTTTGGATGAAATATTTCCTAGATATCTACTAGGTACATATGGTTTATGGCATTATTTAACACTAGCATGTCTCTGTTTAGTGTTTATCTAGATGACCTGTATATTGAAAAAAGTGTATTGAAGTCACCCACTATTGCTGTGTGAGGGTCACTATGTAATTCTAGCTGGGATTAAAGGTGTGTACCACCACCACCTGACTTAATCTGTATTTTTAATTATACATTACATTTTAAAATGAGATGCATAAGCATAATAACCAAAACAAGAGTAGAAACATACATGCAGTATTACAAAATTAACTTTAAATTTGTATCAATGTGTAAAAATTCATACTAATGTAAAATATTTAAGACTGGTAGTTGTATTTGGTTTAAAAATAGATTCAATAATCTATCCTTTTATTCTATTATTTTTATATCCTCCCCTTTTCTTTTCAGAATGGAATCTTGAATGTAATCTCCTTTGTTCAGCTTTTTTTTCTGACCATTACCAATAACAACTTGTAATCAACCCCCCTAAAATTATAACAAACATCCATAGCCAATACTTGGGGAATGTGGATGTCATTTTCTCTAGACTGCTTCCTGTTTTCTGGGGGCACTGTTAATCTTTGGGAGAACCTTGAGAAAATCAGGATAACTGTTAAGTCTTGGCTGAAGTAGTCTGTGAGGCTGGATCATCTTAGTCAGCAGCCTTGAAGCAGTTTTGCATGCTAGATCACCTTGGTCCATCCATTTTTATTGGTGTCTGTTCTCCTTGTTCTGAAAATATATAGACTTTTAAAGGTAACATTCATATCTGTATCAATATAAATATTGATTGTGCATTGTACACAAGTCAGCCAAAGATGATATTTTGTTATGCATTTGAGCAGGTAAAATATACATCATGTGTCTTGTTCTTTTAGGTTTATTTCTTCATGTCTGCAGTCAGGATTTCAGGGGGTCATCCTCAATCAAACCTGATTGTCTTTAACCTGGATTGAATCCACAGCCTCTCATTTCCTGTGGAAATAAAAGCATAACTTCCCCCCAAAATAACATATTTGTGACTTAAAATTTGAAGTCAAGATATTTTTAAAATATATAAGTTGGTTGAATCTAGCAGTTTCCATAATCCAATGTGTCTTAGCAGCCAAAAAATTAAAACACAACACAATAGCATATAGGATCCATACTCTCTGTGTATTTCCTATCTTTATTGACTTTTTATATTGTTTTAAATTACTCTATTCCTTTTTAAAGGACTTTCTCTACACTTTATCTTTCCTATCCCAAGCTTATGCATGTTTTAAAACATGCTATTATCCATTTAGAAGTCTTCTTCATCTAAATCTGTCTTTACTGTGTATCTGTAACCTTTTCTGTCTGCAAAAACCCTAAACCTGCCATGCAGTATGGCGCTGGGAGATATCTCTCTTTACCATGTCCCATGTGATGGGAATGTACCATGTGGCTTAGCTCATGGTGTGCTGGCAGTTGCCAGGAGATTTGTCACTGTACTGTAGCAGGTATGAGAGATGCAAAACTAGGAAGTCATGTCTGGCTCCATTTCTATATGTTTAGAACCTTTTTAAAAAGCTTGTTCAGGCTTTGTGTGGATGAACACGGCCCTGGAAGTTGGGTGCCATTTATAAGGCAGAGTTTTCCTATCCTGACCCCCTGATCCCAGATAATAAACATGGAGACTTAAGATTGCTTATAAATGTCAGCCAATAGCTCAGGCTTATTACTAACTAGCTCTTACATTTTAAGTTAACCCATATACCTTATTTATGCTCTGCATGTGGTGGTACTTTTATTAGCATGTCACATACATCTCCTGCTCCCTCTGCGTCTGGCTGGCAACTCCTCTGACTCCACCCTTTCTCTTCCCAGAATTCTCAATTTGACTCTCCTACCTAAGCTTATCCTGTTCAGCTATTGGCCAGTCATCTTCTTTATTAAACCAGTCACAGTGACAAATCATCATAGGGTACAGAATGGTTACTCTACAGCAGGACTATCTTTGCAGACTGAAGGAAATACCAAAGACCTGATGTGTTGTGGATTATTAGCTTGGGATGTGTTACATTTGTTTATGCTGTGTGATATTTATTTAATGATGCAAAGATGTGTTGCATTCCTTTATGTTGTATTTGTTTAACTCTGTGAAGCTGTGTTACTTTGTCTCCCTAAAACACCTTATTGGTCTAATAAAGAGCTGAATGTCCAACAGCTAGGCAGGAGAAAGGATAGGCAGGGCTGGAAGGCAGAGAGAATGAATTGGAGGAGAAATCTGAGAAGAAATATCAAGGAGCAAGAAAAGGAGAGGAGAACTCCAGGGGCCAGCCACTCAGCTACACAGTAAGCTGTGGAGTAAGAAGTAAAGAAAGGCATATAGAAATAGAGAAAGATAAAAGCTCAGAGGCAATGGTAGATGGTATAATTTAAGTTAAAAAAGCTGGTTAGAAGGAAGCAAAGCTAAGGCCAGGCATTCATAAGAAAGAATATGCCTCTATGTGATTTATTTAGGAGCTGGATGGTGGGCCCCCAAAAAGCAAGAGTAAAAAAACAAAAGAAACTACAGAGATCTTTTCTGGAAAAAAAGAAAGCATAGCAATATAGGACTTTGGTGAGAAAGGCATGAACAGGTATAGTGCGTTCTCAATGCTCCTGTAGTCATTACCCCTATCTTAGCCAGAATTAATAAAGGCTGTACAGATGGTTAATGAGGATTTCACCTAGAAAATGATGTGTACAGACACTGTTGTAGATGTAACAGTCTTATTAAATAAGAAACACAGAGCCAAATGCAGAGTTAAAAACCCAAGATGTCAGAGCAGTGGCTAAGAGCTGAGACTTAAAACCGCCTTCTTAATCTTCCTGCCGCTGCGTCCTTCCCCTCAGAAAGAGGTCTACTTCCTGTGTGTCTGTCTTTTTATTGACTTTCTGTTCTGCCTTCTTATTGGTTGTAAACCCAACCACATGACCTCCTCATCACTGCCTGTCTATACAGACCTCTAGGTCTCTATGGTTGGTATTGAGATTAAAGGTGTGTGTCTCCATGTTGGTTGTATCCTTGAACACACAGAGATCTGCCTGTCATGTGATCAGGATTAAAGGTGTGTGCCACCACCACCCAGCTTCTGCTATGGCTTGCTATTAGCTCTGACCCCCAGGTAACTTTATTTATTAACATACAAATAAAATCACATTTCAGTACAAATATCACCATAGCTCCTGTAGTCATTACCCCTATCTTAGCCAGAATTAATAAAGGTTGTACAGATGGTCAATGAGGATGTCACCTAGAAAATGATGTGTACAGGCACTGTTTATTATATTACCAATGCTCCTGGCTACTGTTCTTGTCAGTTCGTGATGAGGACATATCCAGGCCTGGCTAGTGGAAGGGAAGTTCCTATTCATCCCAACCATCATGTGACAACTTGGCTTTGAATGACTTTGAATCTGAGCATTTCTAGAAAATATGGAAGCCTTGGTCACCTCTCAGTGTGGTCCTCTAACCAGAGAATCACTAACTGAGAGGCACTAGGCAGGTTGAAAATATTGGAGGAAGACCATATATTTCTGCTAAGCTAGGGCCCTTCTATAGCTTCTTATGTAAACAGTGAAGGTAAACAGTGAAAATAAATACATTCTCTACTGTTAGTTACATGAGTAACCAACACAAACCTCATGCTACCTGAGTTGACTCATGTTGCTCACTCTTCTGCCATTTAACAGACACCACAGAGAAATTCAGTAGTGCATCCATTTCCTTGAGGGCAAGTTTTGTGTGTGTGTGTGTGTGTGTGTGTGTGTGTGTGTGTGTGTGTGTGTGTGTAAGGAAAACATTTATTTTGTAGTTGGCCATCATGAAGTACAGTACAGTGTCATTTAAAATAACCCAGACTGTAGTCTTGGACTTAGATGAGCTGACTTGCCTAGATAGCAGCTGTTGGATGTCACAGTATGATGAGTTCACAATAAACGTTCTATGACATGCTGCTGACATGTACTTAGATATGTTCGTGCCTCAGTGCAGAGTGCCAGTATACTCTGAGGTTTGGCTCATTGTAAATGTTTATAAATACAGCGATAATTGTTTGGAATTAGAGTAAAATGGGGAACTGCTGTAACAATCCAGGTATGACATTACTAACCATTGAATACTTCTTCAATTAGACTGGTTAATGTTTCTCAAAATATCTTTAAATATTTATAACTTCTGTGTTGTTAGAATTATTTTTATCATGTATTATGTATATTATATTCTCTATGAAATACTTTGTAATGCAGTCCAGAGGAGGCTAGCTCCTCAGAACTGCTCCAGGGTTGTGAATAGAAGACCTCTTTCAGAGCTATAGCTCTCTTCATGAATTGTTCAAAACCTAAATGTAGTGATGTTCATATTTGTGAAGAACTGTTAATTAAGGTTGTATGTTTTCAATGATCTTATAATAATAGACATTTTAAAATGTAATGTTAATCCATCAAGAATTCTGGGGTTCATTTCATTAAACAGGTATACACTGACCATGGTAAAGCAGCTAGAATACTCTAGTGAAGAATGCTGGCTATTTTTAGGCATGGACATTTGATTGATTGTATACTTAGGACAACATAGGAATAATTTAAAAATCTACACCTCTTTTCAATAGAGATTGGTAAATTTGAAATGTAGGTCTTTAGGACTAGCAGTCATATGCCATTGAAGAACAGTGACCTGGGAATTTAAAATTCAGGACTTTGGATAGCAGGATATTTTACAATAAATAACCTTCCCAAGTGTTGACACTGCTTGGATTATATTCATTAAATGACTCAGCAACAGCATAGACACATGTTCTTCTTTATTGACTATGTGAATTCCCAGGGTGGAGTAAACACACACACACACACACACACACACACACACACACACACACACACACACACACACAGAGAGAGAGAGAGAGACAGAGACAGAGAGAGAGAGAGAGAGAGAGAGAGAGAGAGAGAGAGAGAGAGAGAGAGAATATGCTCTTAGGTAGAAAAGCCAAGATGTGAACCCAGACATATTGCCCACTATCCTGAGTCTCTAAAATGTTACTTTATTCACCAAACAAGATGTTCTATCATCTAAGTACATTTCAGGATATCTGCAAGTCTGTAGAAGTCCTAGGTACTATCTACTTTATGACATAGCCCAGGACAGGTATTGTTACATTAGTGTCACATTTCATCCTAGTCATTATAAGGAAGTACCAGTACTTCTCATCAGTTCACAGATACTTAGGGTTGGGACACTCACCTTCACACCTGGCCTAAAGACAATTACAAGTGGGGAGATCTTTGATTGATGTCTAATGGCAATACAAATGTGGCTCTTAGAAGTGCAGAGACCTTGTGAGCTATACACCCTGAAAGAGTGACACATAAGTACCCAGAATATCTACCCAGTTTTAAGAGTACGCATCAACCTTGAAGCAACTCTCATGTAAAACTGTGTTAAAGGACTTGAATGGTCAACAGGATCCAGACAATCATTCTTCCCCATCACTGCTGGTTTTAAAGTGGATGCCACAAAACTCATGAATACAAAGGTTCATTTAGGAAGAGGGGGAAACAGAATTAGACCAGATTAGTGATTGGATAGAACATTCACACATGCTTATGTCAGGTATTGATTCTGAGTCAAGGGGACAGGATGTCTTTGGGAGAATGGTGTTCTGCTTTTGACAAAAGTATGTAAATTTCACTTGGAAGTTGATAGACATATCATCCATGTAGACTTGAATGTTCACGTAAGGGTCCCCTCCTTTTATGACTTCTAGAGCCTCAGGTTTAGGTTGAATTTGATTGTTTCCCCAAGATCAATGTTGTGGAAGCTTCATATGCCCCAGTATAGGGTGTCCAGGTGCTCAGAACTCTAAGTCATGGGATGCACGTACATTATTAGAGTGCCTCATAAAAGGGCATAGTAGTAATATAGTAATCATAATAATCAGTAGAATACAGGAAACTTAGATATTTTTGTACCACTCTAGAAATCACAAGAGAGATGGGGCCATTTTTTTTTCTCAACACAGAAACACCAACTCATCCTAAGCCTATGAGGTCTTATAAGGGCTATTACAATTCGGATTACCTTAAATATCCTAAAACTATGGCATGTAGGACTGGGTCTCCTACAACCCAGACTTGCCTCAAACTACTGGTCTCCTGAGTGTCTACCACCCTAGTGCAGGAGCTACAGGTGTAGACCAGTATGCCTGACTCAAACAAACACGTGGAAGTGCACATTATCCTCGGGGACCACTAAACCCTCAGCCTCGACTGGGGTGCATGTGCGTGCATGTGTGCATGTGTGTGAGTGTGTGTGCGTGTGTGTGAGCGCGTGCGCATAAGGGGGTCCTACCCAACTCATGGACACACCCTCCCTCAGATCTTGGCCTCAAGAGGAGGCCGGACAGGGCCTGTTTGGGGCCCTCCTTGAAGAGAGGGGGACATTTTCCAGTCAGAATTCACATCCTCCTCCAACACCCTGCCCCTGGCCTAACACACCAGCCATGGGGCCATTTGGGGTCAACAATATTTCTCTTTCTGGAAGCCCCTGCCAACACCATGTGCAAACGGAGCCCTCAAGTTAACCTGGCCCCCCTCAGCTGCCGCCTGGAGAGAAAAGAGACCCCACGCAGAGACGCCCTGCACTTCCAGCTTGTGAAAAACCATGGGAAGCCTGTGTGCGGGCTTGGCAATCTGCGCAGGCATGGCCATCCTGGAGCACCCATGCTACTGACTGCTCAAGCACAGAGGGTGGCCCATGCAGGGAGGCCTCGCAGAGTCACAGGGTGGCTGGAGTTTCTCTGCCTGGAAAGTCAGAAGTGGAGCCCAGGGGCGTTTGCTCGCAAGGTGCACAGCTGGCATGGGTGTGGCGCTGCCTCTTTAGCTGTTCTGCCCAGCCCTGCCATGTCAGCCCCTGCTGTGTCAGAAAACCAAGGCCTCGCTCTCCTTCTGCCTTGCCCGGTTCCTAGATGCTAGGTATTTCCTAAGATGCTGCTGGCATCCTGGACTGTGTGCCTGGAAGAGAATGACTCCCAAGGCATCAGAACAAGGTGTGGCCTTTCTGATCGGATGCCCTGGATCAGGCAGGGAATTTAGTCTCCAAGAGGCCGGTAGGAAGCTGAGGCTGCTTTTGAACTAACACCCTCCAAAGCAAACCACAGTGCGGGAGAGCCAGGCGGCAGTTGTTGAGGAGAGCAAAAGAGCACGTGGTGTTGGTTTTCACCAGTGTTGGTTTTTATGTGGCCGCACAATGTCATTCATTAAGCGGCACTGTTACTGTGTGAGGAAAGGTTCGAGGCACCACAAAACCCACTATCAGAGTTTATTAGGGAAGGAGGGACAGGAGAGAATGTGCCTAGGCCTATGGAAGACATGGGGGGAGGGGAAGGGAGAAGGGGGAAGGAGTCTGTGACTAGCTTTTTATGGATTCCCCTGCCCATGCGCATATGTAGCTATGCCACACATAAGCATAGATTGCCTAATGCAGCACATGGATTACATAGGACGTAAAGCTTTGGAATGACTAATCATTTTGGCAGTGCATGCTCGGTCATGTAGCTGGGGAGTGGGGGAGGAGGGAGTGGCCAGTGACCAGGAATTCCAACACATGGGCCAAAGAGGGACTCTAGAAAGGAAGCTGGTGGTATGACAACCTAAGCTCTGAGCTTCAAGCCTCCTGTCTGGAAAAACTGGGAGTTCTTGGCTCTGTGACGTTGGGCAAACTTACCCTTTCTGTGTCTACATTGCCTTCCTCAATAAAGTAGCAATAACAATATTTACTTAATTGCCTTAAAATATTAAAAGATATTAATCTGTCCTGTCATATAGTAAGTGCTCAATAAAGGTTAATTCTTGTTTCAAACAAACAAATCATAGTAATCAGATATGGAGTTGCTCTGTCATGTCATGATATACCTTAGTTGATCATCAGTGGAGGCTAAACACATAGGGATACCTGATGTGGCCTCTAGTCAGCAAAAGTGAAAAACAGACTAGTGTTTGTCACAAAGGAGATGTCCTGAGATATTCTGTCAGTATCATATAACATACTAATCCAGAATCTTCCACCCAAGGGCTTGGCAATCCTTGGTGTAATAATGCCCAGCAAACAGGTGAACCAAAGTGTTGTGCAAACAGAACTCACCATAATCTGAGTCTCAAAGTGTTTTCTTTACTGTATGTTGCAGGTAGAACCTGGAATACACAGACATGGTATGTATTCTGGAGTCACTGAAGACATGTTTTAGATGTGAATTATGTGAATACTGGTTGTCTTTTGTCTAGTGTACCACAGTAAGCAAAATCACATTCATCAATTGACAGTTGGGAGTTCGATTTAAAAAAAAAAAGTGATACCTCAAGTAAGAAACCATACTCATGTGTCTACAGTTGCTACATCTAGCTGTGACCTCTTTAGTTTGGGATTTTGTGCACCAGGCTATGTTTAAACTTCTTTTATCTAGACAGATGTCCATGTCACTGAACCCAATTTTCAGGAAAACTGTTGTGAAAAAAAAATTCAGGCCTTGAGCCACTGTGTCAGCTGGCCATAAGTCAACCATGGAGGATCTAGCACAGGCTCCATTCTTGTTCTGGGAGTCTTTTTTTAAAAACTTTTTTTAAATTGTATTTTGTTTACTCCATCTATGTTGATTGAGTAAACAAAATATTTTTTTTAGGAGTGGGGGAGGAGAACATAGGGAAATGGGAGGGTCAAGCTTGGACAGGGACAGTGTGGGAGGGCAGGGAGGAAGATACCATGATAGTTGAGGACATCATGGGAATAGGAAGAGGCAGAGGGCTGGGGAGGCTCTCAGGAATCTACAAGTTGACCCCACTTTGGTCTGCTGGCAGTGGTCCAGAGGGTGCCTGGACCGGTCTACTCTGGTGACCAGCCTAGCAAACAACCTAGCTGTCATCATAGAGCCTTTGTCCAGTGAGAGATGGAGGCAGATACAGAGATCCACGGCCAGGCACCAGGCTAAGTTCTGGGAATCCAATTGATGACAGAAAGCAGAGATACTGCAGGCAAGGGACGTCAAGATCATGATGGGAGGATGTTCAGAGATGACCGGCCACACTTAGTGGAAGCACATGAACTGTGGACTGGTGGCTGTGGAGCCTCCATGGGACTGGACTAGGCCCTCTGGACATGGAAGACGGTTGTTTGGCTTGAACTGTTTGGGGGGCACCCAGGCAGGGGGATCGGGATCTGTCCCTGGTCTATGGGCAGGCTTCTGGGAATCCGGGGCCTGTGGTGTGACACCTTGCACAGCCTTGGTGCAGTGGGAAGGGGCTTGGACCTGCCTAGGCTCAGTGAGCTGGGCTCTGCTGACTCCCCATGGGAGACCTTGATTTGGGGAATGTGTGGATGTGGAGTGGCTTGGGAAAGAGAGCTGGGGATGGGAGGAGGGAGGAGTGGGGGTCTGTGGATAGCATGAGGAGTGAGTAGAAAATTTCTTAATAAAGAAAAATAAAATTTTTAAAAAATTGTAACTGGAAATGAGCCTTTGGGGATGAATGTCAGCTGGTTTCTATTAAAATTGTAAATTTCTTGAGAAAAAGTAGTATTCATAATTTATCTATAACAATGTGTTTAAAGCTCAACACAGCCATATGTAGTGGGTTGATTTGTGTTTTCCTAAACAGATGAATAAACCAATGCCAAGAATAAGTGATGAGAATCTTTACATATGCAGTGCAACAAGTGCATTTAATACCCTGCCTGCACACATTAGCAAGTATGGAAGAAAACAGCCCATGTTGTGGAGTAGATCACAGATTCTATGCTTACCACTACATTGATACAGGATGGATGTGTGTGAACTGGGTGTGTGCTAGACTTGGTTGGCTCCTTCCAGTAAAACCTGAAAAGCTTTAAGGTGTTTAACAATATTAGTATGGACACAAAAAGCAACACAATCTAGGCACAGTGTCCACTAAGAACTCCAGTCTCCACCTGGATGTTGATCTGTGATGTCTGACTTTTTGGACAATATAGTGGGTTTTTTTTCATTTTTTGCTTTTTTTTTGAGACAGGATCTCATTATGTATCCATGGCTCTCCTGGAACTAGCTACATATATACCCTTCTGACTTGGATATCACACAGTTCTGCCTGCCTGTGCCTACAGAGAACTGTTATAAAAGGAGTTCACTACCACACTCAGTGAGACTATATACTTAAAAATGGGTGTACTCTATTATGCTCCAGGAGTTTTCTTCTCAGTGGTGATTGGTCCTCATGTTTTCAGTGTGACCACTCAGATATCTATATCAATATATTCAGCAGTGAATGGCATATGGCTAAGTAACATCATTTCAAAAGTATTTTATGCACAGTGTGTTTACACTTTCAGTACTTTGTTATATGGTAGTTTGTATTAAGAAAAGCTAGTATGCAAATATGGGCTGGAGCTTGAGGCCCAGTTGCCTCAGTGTATGATTAGCATAACCACGGAGTTTGCTAATTAAATGCAGAGTTTGACTCCTAATTCTGCTCAAAATGTGCCCAGGATGTCTCAATCTTATTAGTCCTTGTCCTTGAGAGGTGAAAGAAGGAGAGACATAAGTTCATTATTTACTGTAGAAATTTCAGGCTAGACTAGAATACAGATCTGTTCTGGAAAAAGAAAACTGCAATATAGAGAAGATAGGACTTTGGTAAGAAAGGCATGAACAGGGATAGTACATTCTCGATGCTCCTGTAGTCATTACCCCTATCTTAGCCAGAATTAATAAAGGCTGTACATATGGCCAATGAGGATGTCACCTAGAAAATGATGTGTACAGGCACTGTTTATTATATTACCAATGTTCTTGTCAATTCGTGATGAGGATATCCAGGCCTGTCTAGTGGAAGGGAAGTTCCTATTCATCCCAACCATCATGTGACAACTTGGCTCTGAGTGACTTTGAATCTGAGCATCTCTACAAAATATGGAAGCCTTGTTCACCTCTCAATGTGGTCCACTAACCAGAGAATCACTAACTGAGAGGCACTAGGCAGGTTGAAAATATTGGAGGAAGACCATATATTTCTGCTAAGCTAGGACCCTTCTATAGTTTCTCATGTAAACAGTGAAGGTAAACAGTGAAAATAAATACATTCTCTACTGTTGGTTGCATGAGTAACCAAAACAATCTCATGCTACCATGGATTCATTTAAATGTAGCTAACTGTTCTGCCAATAACAGATACCACAGAGTAATTTGGTATTATATGTACATTTATTTGAGGGCAAGTTTTGTGTGTGTGTGTGTGTGTGTGTGTGTGTGTGTGTGTACATGCATGTATGCATGCATGTGTGTGTATTTGGATGGATATACATGTATATGTATATTCATATGTTTTGCACTGAGAAGTTTCACAGTATATAGCATCCTAGTAAACACTACTCAGAAAGGAGGGAGTTTATGAAGTTTACCATATTTATGGGACTCCAAGAGAGACATGGACACTGTTTATCAGGTAAAAGCAAACTTAACACAGTCATGTTGCTCTTCTTTTTTTTTTTTTTTGGTTTTTCGAGACAGGGTTTCTCTGTGTAGCTTTGCGCCTTTTCCTGGAACTCACTTGGTAGCCCAGGCTCGCCTCGAACTCACAGAGATCCTCCTGGCTCTGCCTCCTGAGTGCTGGGATTAAAGGCATGCGCCACCACCGCCCGGCTGTTGCTCTTCTTTTAACAACATCACACTGACATGAGTTTAGGACCTGCCTAAACCAACAATGCAATTCATGCAGGAGTGTGCAGTGCACTCAGTGATCCTCCTGAAACACCACCGTGACTCTGATGACTATGCCTGGAGAATGGGTATGACATGGAGTTAACTGAAACAGACTCGTTTCCTCTATTTTCTACCATGAAACTGACGTACTGTCTCTGCTGTTAAATCATTTCCAGATTCCAATGTCTTGGAAAATAACCATCAACAGCACATGGTTGCTCCTGAGAATGCTGAAATACTGCAAGTCCAGGCAGACACTTCTGTAGATGTATCAGAAAGTGAAACAGAAGGTACTGTTGAAATGCATTAATCTCATTGGGTGACATACGGAAGTTGTAAATCATTATTGTATGATAGGAGGGAAAGATGATGACCTTAGCATTAGTTTCCTATATAGATAATGTTGACTTGTATAGTTCCTCAGTTGAAATTCAACCACACGATTTAAGAATGAAATGTAAATTCACCTTTTGCAAACAGTGAGTAACAAGAAACAGAGGAAAGGTGAGCTCAATCTTGTCTCTGTCACTGTCCCTTTACCTGGTGTAGGCAGGAATAGGTGAGGCAACCTCTCTGTTACTTTCTCCCAGACACCTGCAATGTGATGAAGTGAATGTAAACAAGCTCAAGATTGACATGGTTTTTGTCAAAACTGTCAAGAGTTAGCACAAAATTTCATACAGATAACAGCATTTCTGGTCTGACCAAAGGGGATTCGATCTCTGGAGTAGTGTGTCACACCCTGTGCTTATGGGAAAGAACAGAGACAAGGTCATGGAAGGAGGTTTCTGTGTTCTTCCTTTTCAAAGGCATCATGGTAGTCTTGTCAGGTATAATATTCTTGCGTTCATCTCTGTCATTTGAAGGCAGTCTTTCAACACTTAGTGCTCATCAGCATTTATCACTACCAAGTGTCCAAGCCTGTCACTGTGCTTAGTAGCTCTCCATGGAATTTGTGCATAAGTTACTTTCCCTGTTTGTGTGATGAAATACTATGACCCAAACATGCCAAAGAAGGAGTGCTAGTCTTCCCATGACACCATGAGTATGGTGTGCATATTTGCTGAGCAGCCATAGATACAGGAGTCTGAGGCAGAGGTCCAGTGCAACAGAAATAGAGAAAAGGAGTGTTTCTTTATGCTCAGCTCACCTTCTCATTCTACAGTCATGGATCTCAATCCCAGGAATAATGCACTAACAGCTGAACCATTTGCTACCTCAGTTAACCTTGTCAAGATAGTGCCATGCAGGCATCACCAGAGCCCTGACCTTGTCACATGACTACTGATATTTGCCATCACAATGCCCACAAACAGTTTGGAGATTCAGTCTACGATAAAGCCAGTCTCTCTGGTGAGGTACAACTTGCTCCTGTGCATTCAAATGTATATATAAATTTCTTACCAAGTGGTCCTGGTGATACAGAATAAGCAGATCCTGTCACTGGTTCCCCTGGGACATTTGTAGTAGTGGCTTCTTGGTCTTCTGTTGATCATTTAGGCCATCTTTAAAGGAAAACCAAAGGTTAGACAGCTAAATAACTAGCAGGCTTCTCTAGTACGGCCTCATTACAACACTGGCAATGTCCTGACAAGTAAAGACCTCATATATGTCTTTAGCTTTTACCAGTTTATGTTCCTTGACTTTAAGTGTCATGCTAGGTGATTTCAGTCAAGGGAGGTTTCAGGCTGATATCTATCATGGAACCTTTGACTTAATGGATGAGAAAGGGTCTGCCCTTTGGGTGATCTTTCATGCTTTTAGAGGCATCCTTGCTTCAGCCTCCAATATGCAGAGACTGAGTTTGTGAGTTTCCCTAAAATACTGCCCATGTTCCTCATAATATAGGGTATAGACCCAAGGGGATCAGCTCTCCAGACACCTATAGGAGGTGTCTGTCCCCTATGCTGTCAGTACTCAAATCTCTCACTCTTGTCCTGGTCTCACTTGTCTCTTCTTTCCTGGGGACATGAGCCGATGCTCTAAGGAGTCTCTCTTCTCTAAGGGGCTTTACTTTTTCTACTTCAGTAGACTCACAGCCCAGGCCCATCCGAACTATGTCTGCTTCTCTTGGATTCTCTCATTCTGCAGCTTTTTTTTTTAAAAAAACTTCCTATTGTGCACTATATCTGTAGGTTCAATACATACTGTCCTCTTCTGACCTGTGTGTGGCAGAGAGACAGGATTCTACTTCTAGCCCCTCAACTTTCAATTTCCATTCTTGTTACATCTTGCTGACCTCTCTTTCTCTCCAGCCACTTCTCTTTCATTATTGGCATGTTTCTTGGTCTGGAAAACCTTGGAGGCCTATGTGGTCCACTTTTCCAGTTACTTTATTGGTTATTTTGTACACTGGAAAACGTTTTCCAGGCAATGTGGATTAATTCCCACACTATTCTCATCTTGTCCTGGGTGTTCTAGGTCTTTCTGTAATCATTTATTGTCTCACAAACTCATGAGATTGAAAAGATCAGTGGAGAGAACAGAAAAGAACCCTTTTCAGAAATACATGTCTGGAAAATCAGTTGACTCTCTAGAAAGGGTATGGATCAGACCTTTATTACATGTACATAGGTAAAAGTCTGGTGCCCAGCTGAGGTTGATGAGAGTAGCAGTTATCCTATGCTTAAATCATCTCAGAGACTGATTGAACTCTGTGATTTTTATCATAAGGTTAGCTTTCAGTGGTTGGTGTATAGCAGTAAAAGCACTTGTTGTAAAGACTGAGATCAATACTTTAAACCTGGAATCTACATGTTTGACTGAGAGAACCAGGTACAGAAGGTTCACTTCTGCTAGAGCACTGCCAGCTATTGAGCCTCCCAAATATAATAAATGTAAAAATAAATTTTTTGAAACATTTATTTAATCTTTACATGATATAACTATTCTTTTACACTGCTTTAGATTCAGATTCCCTAGAAAGAAAAATATATCTGTTCCTCATTTCTCTCCAGACATGCACGGGGCCTTAATTTGTCCTCCTGGAAGACAGTCCAGCAACAACCCAACCATATTTTCCATTAGATTTAGTTGCGATGGAAGAATCTTCTTGTACACTGTAAAGATTTGTCACTTGAATTGATTTAATAAAAGGATAATTGGCCAGTAGCCAGGCAGGGTGACCAAACTAAGAATGCTGGAAAGAGGAAGGGCAAAGTCAGGAGTCCCAAGCGAGACCCAGAGGAAGCAAGATGAGAATGCTGTATGGAGAAAGGTACCAAGCCACGTGGCTGCCTATAGATAAAAATTATGGGTTAATATAAGTGAAAGAGCAAGTTACTAATAAGCCTAAGCTACCAGCCAAGCATTTGTAAATAATATTAAGCCTCTGAGTAAATTAATTAAAAAACAACTGCTGAACATTTGGGTGTTGGTGATGGAATAGAAAAGTCTGATTACAATTAATCCCATGTACTAAGTCCATGCGTTTTATCCACATCAATCAAAAATGCCCTGCAAATAATAATAAGTCCTGTGAGCTGAGACTCACTTTCTTTCCCCTAGTGTACCGTGAAATTTTTACCAGTGCCACTTCACCACACAACATAGAAAACCCACCAACAAGGATGGTGAAGGTAAGAGGCCTCCCCTTGCCTTAGGTAGAAAGGTTACCTCAGTGGTCCCCTTGTGTTTCAGTGGGTATCACATTTCATTCATTAAACTGATCTGAGTCATCACAGACATTAGAGAGTTTATTTAGGAAGAGAAGGGAATGGAACTGTACCAACTTGGTCTTGATCAAGACAGCACACATCACAATGTGGAACAACTTTGTGTCCTGCTTTATGAGTGATCACATCAAGGTGGGTGCCTCTAGTTTACACCAGTCCTCATGGTTGAAAGATCCTCTGAACATGCTCAAGCTGGACACACTAGGCTTCCAATCATATACTCAAGTTCTTTGTAAACCATAGTCTAGAAACAGAAAATACCTTAGTGAAACATAAAAGTTTTTATAGATGGTATGTGATATAGGTTTTGCAACCCTCTCTAGGCCAGATAGGTTTACTTGATCTTCCATTGAATAAGAAAAAGTATGCCCACTACTAGTTTGTATCACAAAGGACAGAGTCCCAGATCTCTGTGACATCATCAAATAATGTACCCATTAATATAGTCTCTTTGTTACTGTTCTTCACTGTCCTGATTTCAATCACTCGATGTTAAGGGGAAAAAGGCTTTTTAGACATTACTCAGCATGATCATGGCATTAAATATTTTCTTTCCTATTGATTGCAGGTGGCGTCTAAGAAACACAGATGTGGTATGTATTATGGGATCACTTTCCTAAGACACACCTTAGGTGGGAATTGTGAAAACATTGGTTGTATTTTGTGTGATACACCACTGTGATGTGAGATACCGAACGATATGAGAATTGTTGTGTTAGATTTTTTTCTTAGTTTCTTTTAAAGGCAAGGGCCACACCAAGTAAGTAATCACGGATATGTCTATGGTTCTTGTGTTCAACAGTAATCCTTTGTTATTTGAGGGTATTGTACTTCAATTCTTGTTTAAATCTGTTTTTCCCCCAAAAGTAGGATGGCTTTTTCACAACCCAATTTCCAGTTACAGATATGTAAATTGAAAATCAGAATACAGGTAAACTACAAAAATGTGTTCAAACCTCATCTCAGATATGCAGGGTCAGTTACATGCTTGTGTTCCTTCATAAATGAGTTAACCAGAACTCAAGAGGTAGTGATGAGGGTCCTTAGCTGTGCATCTTAAGAGCCACTTCTTACCTCATCAAGGGCACAATAATCCCCTTGGAGAGGTCTGCCTTTTTACATCTGCCTGCAGTAAGGCAAATTGATAGGGATCCCAAACACTGCAATGACTGCTGTAGTGGTTAGAAGTCCTAGGAAGTGTCATTCAGCATGCAGCAGACAGTCACTGCTTTGAAAGGTAGAGAAGCACAGAGCTTCTTTTAAGATGACAGAGTCCCAAAATTAAATAAAGGACATGGGACAGTGGGATGGATATTTCTAAAATGTGTTTTGGATCTGGAGAGAAGCATGAACAAATTAGACAACAGAAGCATGGGCCCAAAGAGGAACACAATTTAAGGACAATGTGCACTGAGAACTGCAATCACCAACTGGAGGTTGATGTGTACTAACTCATTCTCTGAGAATACATTGCTTTTGGGGGCGGGGTACAGGGACTCACAGTTTGTCCTTTTCTATACTGGAACTACCTACTTATGTACCATACTGGCCTAGAACTCACAGAGCTTCACCTCCTCTGCCTACAGAGAACTGTTATGAAAGTAGTGCACTCCATATCCAGTGGGAATACATCTTTAAATGTATTGGTTGGGTACACTCTGCTCCATGTGTTTTTCCTCTCAGGGTTGGTCAGTCCCCATGATTTGAAGGTGAGCACTCATTAGGTACATGTGTTCAGCAGGGAAACACAACACTGTCACACTGCCATGAATTTAGGACTTGCCTACACCACCAATGCAGTGCATGCAGGAGTGTGCAGTGCACTCAGTGATCCTCCTGAAACACCACCGTGACTCTGATGACGGTGCCTGGAGAAAGGGCATGACATGGAGTGTACTAAAACAGACTGGTTTCCTCTATATTCTGCCATGAAACTGACATAACTGTCTCTGCTGTTAATGCATTCTAGTTTCCAAAATTAAAAGGATATTCTTTTGGAGAGGCACAGTTTTTCCAACACATGTTGAAGTACCTCAAGTCCAGCGTGGCACTTCTGCACATATGACACCGAGTGAAACAGAAGGTACTGTTGAAATGCATTAATCTCATTGGGTGACATACGGTAGTTGTAAATCATTATTGTATGATAGGAGGGAAAGATGATGACCTTAGCATTAGTTTCCTATGTAGATAATGTTGACTTGTATAGTTCCTCAGTTGAAATTCAACCACATGATTTAAGAATAAAATGTAAATTCACCTTTTGCAAACATTGAGTAACAGGAAACAGAGGAAAGGTGAGCTCAACCTTGTCTCTGTCACTGTACCTTGATCTGGTTTAGGCAACCTCTCTGTTACTTTCTCCCAGACACCTGCAATGTGATGAACTGAATGTAAACAAGCTCAAGATTGACATGGTTTTTGTCAAAACTGTCAAGAGTTAGCACAAAATTTCATACAGATGACAGCATTTCTGGTCTGACCAAAGGGGATTTGGTCCCTGGAGTAGTGTGTCACACCCTGTGCTTATGGGAAAGAACAGAGACAAGGTCATGGAAGGAGGTTTCTGTGTTCTTCCTTTTCAAAGGCATCATGGTAGTCTTGTCAGGTATAATATTCTTGCATTCATCTCTGTCATTTGAAGGCAGTCTTTCAACACTTAGTGCTCATCAGCATTTATCACTACCAAGTGTCCAAGCCTGTCACTGTGCTTAGTAGCTCTCCATGGAATTTGTGCATAAGTTACTTTCCCTGTTTGTGTGATGAAATACTATGACCCAAACATGCCAAAAAAGGAGTGCTAGTCTTCCCATGACACCATGAGTATGGTGTGCATATTTGCTGAGCAGCCATAGATACAGGAGCCTGAGGCAGATGTCCAGTGCAACAGAAATAGAGAAAAGGTGTGTTTCTTTATGCTCTATGGTGATATTTTATTTGTATTAAAATGTTATTTGTATGTTAATAAATAAAGTTGCCCGGGGGTCAGAGCTATTAGCAAGCCATAGGAAGGCAGGGCAGTGGTGGCGTATACTTGTAATCCCAGCACTTGCTATGCAGAGCTGGGTAAGTCTCTGTGTGTTCAGGGATACAGCCATTATTGGACACACATGCCTTTAATCTCAATACCAAGCAAGGAAAACCTGGAGGCCTATACAGACAGGCCGTGATGAGGCAGTGATGTGGTTGGGTTTACAACCAATGAGAAGGCAGAACAGGAACACTATATAAAGACATTAACACAGGGGTAGTGAGTTCGGAGAGGTAGGACCACTGCAGGAGGAAGGGTAAGGTTTTAGCTCTTAGCTCTGACCTCTTGGCTTTCTTCTTTGCATTGGTTCTGTGTTTCTTATTTAATAAGAAGGTTGGTTACATCTACATTTGGCGCCCAACGTGACAAGAATCCATTAAAAACCGCTTGGCTTGGCTTGGCGGCAGGTCCGGTTTCCGGCCTGGGCGGCCTGGCTGCCTAGCTCGGGCCCAGGCCTGACTGACCAGCAGCTGGAGCTACTTGCAACTGCTACAAACATCTCAGGCCTGCCCTGCCGAATAGGGCCCATACCCGTAAAGCCAAGGCTTGACTCGGCTCAAGCTGCTACTTTCTCTCTCTCTCTCTCTCTCTCTCTCTCTCTCTCTCTCTCTCTCTCTCTCTCTCTCTGGATTCACACCTCGAACACCAGGAAGCTGTTTTGAAATTCCCTGGGATTCTACTGTTCTACCCAGACTTGGTAAGTCAATTAACATATCTATTTAAAAGAGAATTTTTTTTCTACATTAAAAAAAATGGGCTTTATGTGTGCATTGGAAGAAAATTGGACTTTGTTTGAAATTTTAGGCACTCTGACAATGGAACAACTATATGAAAAGGTTAATATTGATCGAATTATTTAGTTTATTACTTTTCTTATCCTCATTTTACTATTTAAAAAGATAGTCAATTTAAGTACCAGGATAACAGTCTTAGAAAAACCTATTAAACTAGTAAAAATGAATTATAGAGAAATTCAAACTCAGACAGAAGAAATAAACAGTGAAGTTGTTTCAAAATTGGATCATAAGGTTACAGAAAGAAAGCCAGTTTTCACACAATCACCCTTAATTTATCCGGTAGCGGTACAGCAGCTACCTGATGAAGAGAATGAACAAAATACTTGGGCTCCAATTAAAATGTTAGACTTACGAAGATTTAAGGAGGCAATAGCATCTTATGGCATGCACTCCCCATATGTAAAGCAAATGTTAAACAACTGGTCAACTAGTAATAGGATTATAACAAAGGACTGGCGGGAATTGGCACAGGCTGTTCTTGAACCTGGACAACATCTCCAGTGGAAAATGTGGTTCAATAATGAGGCTAAAAATATAGAAAAACAATGGAGGGATAGCGGAATACAAGTCTGTCAGGATCAGCTTATTGGAGAAGGCCAATATGCTTCAGTAGAAACACAAAGTTTATATGATGTCCAAACCCTAGTTCTATGTTGAACGGCAGCTTTGAATGCATGGGACAGAGTTGAAGAACCAGGAAAAAAAACTGAGTCATTTACAAAGGTTATACAGGGCCCAAAAGAATCTTTCACAGATTTCTTACAAAGATTGACTTCAGCAGTACAGAAAATGGTCCCGAATTCAGAGGCTAGTCAGATAATAATTGATTCTTTGGCCTTTGAGAATGCAAATGCAGCATGCAAAAGGATAATCAGGCCATTAAAGGCAAGATCTGCACCTTTGGAAGATTGTATTAGAGATACAGTTAATGTTGAGGCTTATGACCATGATGATATGTGGGTAGGAAAAGCAATTTCAAAAGGTTTGAGCAATGTTAGATGTTTTGGATGTGGAAAGTATGAAATTTATATCAAAATTTACAAGATTAATATATATAGATATATATATTTTAAACATTGTTAAGATATAAATGGTCATATAGAGTACTAACTAATTCTAAAAAGCCACATATATAGTCTTTGTGTTCGAGTCTCTTATCAGTTTTTTGCAGGAAATCATGGTCAGGCCTAACATCAACTGAAGTCTCCAGGAAGAAGATGGGGCCCCACAACAACAACAATTCCACATGGACAATAATAACATCACTAAGCTGACAAACATCATCTACAGATCAGCTTTGAACTACAAAGTGCTCAGAGCAATTTTGAGAGCGCTAGCTGAGATGATCCAGTCTCAAAGACTACTTGAATAAGGATTTGAGATAAACCCTGAACTTTGGCATTATACACAGAATGGATAATGAAGGATATAGTTACCTTTCCTAGAATTTGACAACTAACCTAAAATTTTTCTTTCAGGATAAAGATAACTTCGCCCATACCCAGCAGGAAGCAATTTCAAGAATACGACACCCACATTCCTAAAGAGGTGGTGTGGGGTGGTTGGTTTTTTTGGTCTTTTAGGTCTTTTAATGGGTTTTGGGTCTGGGATAATTTTCATTGATTAGGGGGGTTGGTTATAAGTTTATGTAAAGGGTGAGGAAAAGGTCTAAGCAAAGGAGATTAGATTTAAGGTTCTTATTAAAAAAAGAGAGAAAGAAAGAAAGAAAAAAATGTAAATACTTTACATTGGATTGCATTGTTTTATAGTGTATATAAATTATATATATTGAAATTGATATTATTAGAAAATGCTATATGTATATTTCTAATTGTACCGTTCATTTAACAATGTAATGCAATTTTCTAATCCTTGAATGTTGTTATTACCAACTATTAGGATATAAAGAAATGAAAGTTAGTAGTTAGACATTATAATAGAACTTGTAGTTATATTAGGTATGTTTTCAAGATTGAGTAGATATATTTTAGATAGGTTATCTTCAAACCCTTCAGAGATCTACAGAATATGGCATTTAAAATGTTTTAATAACTTAGAAAAATTTTCTTTTTTGTTATGACTATGAGACATGTCGGCTCCTGACAGTACCAATCTACTTCAGAGAAAATATGGGCATTGAAAAAACTGTAATTGGAGTTAACTTTCATTGTAGCAAAAGTTAGCCACTGGACAACAAAGTATCCTCGAATCAACTGTTGACAAACAGGACAGACAAGACACGAAACAAAGGACTACTGATTCTTGTCAAAACAAGAGTGGTTATGGCTTTATTAAAAGGCATCTTCTGAGGCCAGGACAATATGGCACCATCCCTGAAGTGGCCTTCGTAATCCGGGAAAGGTACAGTGCCCTTTTCTTCGAAGGCAGCTGAACAGGCAGTGGGCCGATGGCTTCTGATGTGTAATGGGGAGGTAGCTGAAACAGTTATTCTTGAAGAGTAATTAAGCTCACACCTCTCAACAGAAGAATGGCATTTAATAGAGGGATGTGGAGAAGAACGGGATGCTGAAATGAAGCCACATACACACATAGCCAAGAAGAATGGACAGCTGAATTCAAAAAACATCAACAATTTCCAGAATTTAAAATCCTGAATCATGACATGAAACTAGTGGAATTCAGGTATTTCTGGTATATAGACTGCTCTCACCCAATGTGAGGTTGAACTGTTGACCTTGTGTACATTCTACTTTACAAATGAGTCTGTCAGATACGCTAAGCCTATAGGCTGAAAATGATGCCCCAACACTGCGGAGAAACCTCAGATGATTGTCCAGGCAGCTGGCTGTTTCTGTCAACTCACAAGTTTTTGGAAGTTGCTTGCATATACTTCCTGTTTTTATTTTTTTGTTAGCTAATACTATTTCCTTCTTGGGTCTCTGAGGGAGTTGAAGATTAGTTAGTTATAGTTGACGATTAATTAGGATAGAAAATAAATTAGATGCAATAGAATAGATAATGGAATTATTTTCTCTGAATTCGTCAAATACAAATGAACTAGACATTGTTTAGGTATTTATTACTTGTATATATTGTATATAGTTATTGTACTTTTGTATATAGTTTTTCTTATGTTAGTTATAAGCTTTTTCTTTTTCCTTTTTATTAAAATAGAAAAGGGGAAATATGGTGATATTTTATTTGTATTAAAATGTTATTTGTATGTTAATAAATAAAGTTGCCCGGGGGTCAGAACTATTAGCAAGCAATAGGAAAGCAGGGCAGTGGTGGCGTATACTTGTAATCCCAGCACTTGGTATGCAGAGCTGGGTAAGTCTCTGTGTGTTCAGGGATACAGCCGTTATTGGACACACATGCCTTTAATCTCAATACCAAGCAAGGAAAACCTGGAGGCCTATACAGACAGGCCGTGACGAGGCAGTGATGTGGTTGGGTTTACAACCAATGAGAAGGCAGAACAGGAACACTATATAAAGACATTAACACAGGGGTAGTGAATTCTGAGAGGTAGGACCACTGCAGGAGGAAGGGTAAGGTTTTAGCTCTTAGCTCTGACCTCTTGGCTTTCTTCTTTGCATTGGTTCTGTGTTTCTTATTTAATAAGAAGGTTGGTTACATCTACAATGCTCAGCTCACCTTCTCCTTCTACAGTCATGGATCTCAGTCCCAGGAATAATGCACTAACAGCTGAACCATTTGCTACCTCAGTTAACCTTGTCAAGATAATGCCATGCAGGCATCACCAGAGCCCTAACCCTATCAGTTGACTACTGATATTTGCCATCACAATGCCCACAAACAGTGGTGATAGTTTGGGGTTTCAATCTATGATAAAGCCAGTCTCTGGTGAGGGACAACCTGTGCCTGGGCATTCAAATATACATTTGAAGCACATACAAAATGGTCCTGGTGATAAAGAATGAGCAGATCCTGTTCCCGGCTCCCTTGGGACATTGGTAGTAGTGCCTGCTAGGTCCTCTGTGGACTATTTAGTCACTCCATGTAGGACATCGCAGACTGCTAAGTAGTTAGCAGGTTTCTCTAGCAACACTAGCCTCCTTCTTACCTTAGCAATGTCCTGAAAGTAGAAGCCTCATGTGTGCCGTTAGCTCTAAGCAGTCTATGCTCCTTAACTTATCTGGCATTCTGTGTAATTTGAGTCAAAGAGGGTTATAGGGTGATGTCCTTCTTTGATCCTTTAAATTAATGGATGACATATGGAGAAAGGATCTGCCCTCTGGGTGATCTTTGATGCTTTTAGAGGCACCCTTGCCTCAGCCTCCAATATGCAGAGACTGAGTTTGTGAGTTTCCCTAAAATACTGCCCATGTTCCTCAGAATAAAGTGTATGGACAGGAGAGGATCAGCTCTCTATGCACCATAATGTGTGTCTGTTCCTTACGCTGTCAGTACTCGAGTCTCTCACTTTGGCATGGGCTGACTTGTCTCTTCTTTCCTGCAGACATGAGCTTATGCTCTAAGGAGTCTCTCTTCTCTAAGTGGCTTCCCTGTCACTTCTTCAGTAGCTCACCGCCCAGACTTATCAGAACTATGTCTGCTCCCCTAGGATTCTCTCATTCTGCAGATTTTTTTTGCTCTCTCTCATAGACTATAACTGTGGATTCAGTGTATAGTGCCTGCTTCTGAGCTGTGTGTGACAGAGAAACAGGATTCCTCTTCTAGTCCCTACCTTTCTGTCTCTCTTCTTATGATCTCCTGCCCCTATCCTTCCCCAGCCACTTCTCTTTCATAATTACCACAGAAGCTTACGTGGTTCCTTTTTTGTGTAACCTTATTGTGGGTTCTCCGTACTGCAACACATCGTCCATGCAATGGGTCCTAAGTCCCAGATATGTCTTTATTCTCAGTCCCAGGTGTTCTAGGTCTTTCTGTAATCACTAAATGTCAGTTTCTCACAAAGCTCATGAGATTGAAAAGTTCCTTGGCAGAGATTAGAAAAGAACCCTTTTAAGAAAAAAATGCCTAGAAAGGCAGTTGAGTCTCTAGTAAAGGTGTGGATCAGATCTGTACTACATGTACATAGGTAAAAGTCTGCAGGTGGCCACCTGAAGCTGAAGAGAGTGGCCATTGCCCTACACTGAAAATCATCTCAGGGGCTGATTGTACTCTGTGGTTTTTATCGTAAGATTGGTTTTAGGGGGCCAGTGAGAACTTAGCAGTAAAGGCACTTGCTGTAAAGACTAGATCAATACTTTGAGCCTGGAACCTACATGGTTGACTGAGAGAACTAGGTAGAGAGGTTGACATCTGCTAGAGCACTGCCAGCTGTTGAGCCTCCCAAACAGAATAAGTATAAAAAGAAAATTTTGAATGATTCATTTCATCTTTACACCATATAATAGATTCTTTTACACTGCTTTAGATTACCATTCCCTGCAAAAAAAAATCTGCTCCTTATTTCTCTCCAGAGCTACTCTCTGCCTTTATTTGTCTTCTTGGAAGGCAGTCCTGCAACAACCCAACCATATTGTTCATTAGTTTTAGTAAGATGTACCAAGTCTATTTGCTTTTACTCACATCAAGCAAAGATCCCCTGTAAATAATAATAAGTACTGTGAGCTGAAATTCGCTTTCTTTACCCTAGTGCCTTCTACCAGTGCCACTTCACCACACAACAAAGAAAACCTACCAACAAGGATGGTGAAGGTAAGAGGCCTTCCCTTGCCTGAGGTAGAAAGGTTACCTCAGTGGTCCCCTTGTGTTTCAGAGGGTATCACATTTCATTCATTAAACTGATCTGAGTCATCACGGACATTAGAGAGTTTATTTAGGAAGAGGAGGGAATGGAACTGTACCAACTTGGTCTTGATCAAGACAGCACACATCACAATGTGGAACAACTTTGTGTCCTGCTTTATGAGTGATCCCATCAAGGTGGGTGCCTCTAGTTTACACCAGTCCTCATGGGTGAAAGATTCTCTGAACATCCTCAAGCTGGACACTAAGCTTCCAACCATATACTCAAGTTTTTTGTAAACCATAGTCTAGAAACGGAAAATACCTTAGTGAAACATAAAAGTTTTTATAGATGGTATGTGATACAGGTTTTGCAACCCTCTCTAGGCCAGATAGGTTTACCTAATCTGCCATTGAATAAGAAAAAGTATGCCCACTACTAGTTTGTATCACAAAGGACAGAGTCCCAGATCTCTGTGACATCATCAAATAATGTACCCATTAATATAGTCTCTTTGTTACTGCTCTTCTCTGTCCTGATTTCAATCACTCGGTGTTAAGGGGAAAAAGGCTTTGTAGACATTACTCAGCATGATCATGGCATTAAATATTTTCTTTCCTATTGATTGCAGGTGGCGTCTAAGAAACACAGATGTGGTATGTATTATGGGATCATTTTCCTAAGACACAACTTAGGTGGGAATTGTGAAAACATTGGTTGTATTTTGTGTGATACACCACTGTGATGTGAGATACCGAACGATATGAGAATTGTTGTGTTAGATTTTTTTCTTAGTTTCTTTTAAAGGCAAGGGCCACACCAAGTAAGTAATCATGGATATGTCTATGGTTCTTGTGTTCAACAGTAATCCTTTGTTATTTGAGGGTATTGTACTTCAATTCTTGTTTAAATCTGTTTTTCCCCCAAAAGTAGGATGGCTTTTTCACAACCCAATTTCCAGTTACAGATATGTAAATTGAAAATCAGAATACAGGTAAACTACAAAAATGTGTTCAAACCTCATCTCAGATATGCAGGGTCAGTTACATGCTTGTGTTCCTTCATAAATGCGTTAACCAGAACTCAAGAGGTAGTGATGAGGGTCCTTAGCTGTGCATCTTAAGAGCCACTTCTTACCTCATCAAGGGCACAATAATCCCCTTGGAGAGGTCTGCCTTTTTACATCTGCTTGCAGTAAGGCAAATTGATAGGGATCCCAAACACTGCAATGACTGCTGTAGTGGTTAGAAGTCCTAGGAAGTGTCATTCAGCATGCAGCAGACAGTCACTGCTTTGAAAGGTAGAGAAGCACAGAGCTTCTTTTAAGATGACAGAGTCCCAAAATTAAATAAAGGACATGGGACAGTGGGATGGATATTTCTAAAATGTGTTTTGGATCTGGAGAGAAGCATGAACAAATTAGACAACAGAAGCATGGGCCCAAAGAGGAACACAATTTAAGGACAATGTGCACTGAGAACTGCAATCACCAACTGGAGGTTGATGTGTACTAACTCATTCTCTGAGAATACATTGCTTTTGGGGGCGGGGTACAGGGACTCACAGTTTGTCCTTTTCTATACTGGAACTACCTACTTATGTACCATACTGGCCTAGAACTCACAGAGCTTCACCTCCTCTGCCTACAGAGAACTGTTATGAAAGTAGTGCACTCCATATCCAGTGGGAATACATCTTTAAATGTATTGGTTGGGTACACTCTGCTCCATGTGTTTTTCCTCTCAGGGTTGGTCAGTCCCCATGATTTGAAGGTGAGCACTCATTAGGTACATGTGTTCAGCAGGGAAACACAACACTGTCACACTGCCATGAATTTAGGACTTGCCTACACCACCAATGCAGTGCATGCAGGAGTGTGCAGTGCACTCAGTGATCCTCCTGAAACACCACCGTGACTCTGATGACGGTGCCTGGAGAAAGGGCATGACATGGAGTGTACTAAAACAGACTGGTTTCCTCTATATTCTGCCATGAAACTGACATAACTGTCTCTGCTGTTAATGCATTCTAGTTTCCAAAATTAAAAGGATATTCTTTTGGAGAGGCACAGTTTTTCCAACACATGTTGAAGTACCTCAAGTCCAGCGTGGCACTTCTGCACATATGACACCGAGTGAAACAGAAGGTACTGTTGAAATGCATTAATCTCATTGGGTGACATACGGTAGTTGTAAATCATTATTGTATGATAGGAGGGAAAGATCATGACCTTAGCATTAGTTTCCTATGTAGATAATGTTGACTTGTATAGTTCCTCAGTTGAAATTCAACCACATGATTTAAGAATAAAATGTAAATTCACCTTTTGCAAACATTGAGTAACAGGAAACAGAGGAAAGGTGAGCTCAACCTTGTCTCTGTCACTGTACCTTTACCTGGTGTAGGCAATCTCTCTGTTACTTTCTCCCAGACACCTGCAATGTGATGAACTGAATGTAAACAAGCTCAAGATTGACATGGTTTTTGTCAAAACTGTCAAGAGTTAGCACAAAATTTCATACAGATGACAGCATTTCTGGTCTGACCAAAGGGCATTCGGTCCCTGGAGTAGTGTGCTTATGGGAAAGAACAGAGACAAGGTCATGGAAGGAGGTTTCTGTGTTCTTCCTTTTCAAAGGCATCATGGTAGTCTTGTCAGGTATAATATTCTTGCGTTCATCTCTGTCATTTGAAGGCAGTCTTTCAACACTTAGTGCTCATCAGCATTTATCACTACCAAGTGTCCAAGCCTGTCACTGTGCTTAGTAGCTCTCCATGGAATTTGTGCATAAGGTACTTTCTCTGTTTGTGTGATGAAATACTATGACCCAAACATGCCAAAGAAGGAGTGCTAGTCTTCCCATGACACCATGAGTATGGTGTGCATATTTGCTGAGCAGCCATAGATACAGGAGTCTGAGGCAGAGGTCCAGTACAACAGAAATAAAGAAAAGGAGTGTTTCTTTATGCTCAGCTCACCTTCTCCTTCTACAGTCATGGATCTCAGTCCCAGGAATAATGCACTAACAGCTGAACCATTTGCTACCTCAGTTAACCTTGTCAAGATAATTCCATACAGGCATCCTCTGGGATCTGGACTCTATGAAGTTGACTACTGATGTTAAAGTGACTGCTAGATTCATTTTAGGGTTTTAACCTATGGTAAAGCCAATCTCTCTGGTATGGACAACCTTCTCCTTTCCATTCAAATGTACATATAAATAAAGGGCCTACAAAGTGGTTCTTGTGATGCAGTTTCTGTCCCTGGTTCCCTTGTGACATTTGTAGTAGTACCTCTTTTTTCATTTCATGACAATTTGTCTCTCTTTAAAGGACATCCGCAGGGTAAACCTCTAGATAGCTAGTAGGGTTCTCTAGTCTGGCTTCATTGCAGCACTAGCAATGTCTCTGACAATTAAGGATATAATGTATGGCTTTTGTTTTTTTTATTCTGTGTTCCTTTTATTGGCATGCATGTCAGATGTTTGAGTCAAGGAAGGTTAAAGCCTGATGTTTATCTTGGATACTTTGACTTAATGGATGAGAAAGTGTCTGCACTCTGGTCTGTCCTTAGTGCCAAAGCATTCTTGATTCATCCTCCAAGGCAGAGGCTGGGTTTGAGAGTTCTCCTAAAAGACTTCCCGTGTTCCTCAGGATAATAAAATGGATTTATGGAGATTGGCTATCTCTTGGTACCCATCTGGCCATAGGCTATGTCTGTTCTCTGTGTTTTCAGTACTTGAGTCTCTCACTCTTGGCATGATCCGGCCTGTCACATCTTTTCTGCAACATGAGCTTATAATCTAAGAAATCATTTTCCTCAAAGTGCCTTTATTATAGCTACTTGAGTAGGTTCACAGTCAAGGCTCATCAGAAACATGTCTGCTTCTCCTGGATTTTCTCACTGTACAAGTGGTCTGGTATAATCATAGACTAGCTCTGTAGGGTTAATGCACAGTGTTTATTGATTGTAAATTCAGACTCCTGCTTCTGAGCCATGTGTGCCAGAGACATGGGATTCCACTTCTAGCCCCCACCTTTCAATCTCCCTTATTCCTCTTGCCCCTATCCTTCTCCAACCACTTCTCCTCTTTCATAATTGTCATGTTGACTCAAGACAATAGGTCTGGCAAGCCATGGAGGCCTATGTGATCCCTTATACCTGTTACTTTATTATTGATGCTACATACCAGAACACATTGCCCATGCAATATGGCCTAACCCCCAAGCATGTCCCCAGCCTCAGCTCTTAGTGTCCTGGGCCTTTTTGTATTCATTATATGTCCCTCCCTCACAAAACTCATGAGACTAACAAAGTCACTGGGAGAGAACTGAACAGAAACCTTCTTGGGGACAATATGCCTAGAAAGGCACTTGAATCTCAGTAGGTAAAGTCTAGTGTAAATAGTAAGCAGTCCCGTGAACTGACAGTCACTTTCTGTCCCCCTAGTGTCCCATGAACCTCCTGACAATACAGTTTCACCAGTAAACCAGCAAAAGTCGTCAATGAGCATGGTCGAGGTAAAAGGGCCTTTTCTTTCTCTGAGGTAGAAAGGTTACCTCAGTGGTCCCCTTATGTTTCAATGGGTATCAAATTTAATTAAGAAACTGATCAGGTACATCATGTGGTGTTGTTTTTAAAGTGTATTTTGCCTGCATGTGTATATTTGTATCACGTGTGTACTTGGTGCCAAGAAGGGCAGAAGCACCATGTAGGTGCTGAAAATCAAATCCCAATATGAGCATGTATGTCTGTATGAGGGTATCACAAGCCGTGGAACTGGAGTTACAGACAGGTGTGAGCTGCCAAGTGGTACTGGGAATTGAACCCAGGTCCTCTGAAAGAGCAGCCAGTTCTCCTAACATCTGAGTCATATTTCCAGCCCAGTACATCATGTTTTTAAAGATCCTCATGTTGTTGGGCACACTAAGCTCCAGACACATCAAACTTTGGGTCATATGCTCAAATTATTTCTACCATAGTCCCTAGAAACAAAGAATATCTTAGTGAAAAATAAAAGTTTTCATGAGTTGGCTTTTTGGAACCCAGTCTGTATGGTGGGATGCCTTGCTCAGCTTTGATGCAGGGTGTGTGGGGGGGTGTAGGTCCTGACTCAACTGAATGTACCAGGCTTTGTTGACTCCCCATGGAAGGCCTTACCCTTTTGGAGGAGTGGATGAGAGGTAGGGTAGGAGTGGAGGGAGTCGGGGAAAGAAAGGAGAAGGGGAGTGGAAGGAGGGATGGAAGGGTGAACTGTGGTTGGTATGTAAACTGAAAAAAACTGTGAACAAAAAAAAAGAACAACAACATTGAAAGATGAAAAAATAAATAAAAATACAAGTTTTCACAGACGTTATGTGATGTAAGTTAAGGAACATTCAGTAGAGGCCAGACAGGTTATCCTGATCAGCCCTTGAATCAGAAAAAATTGTAAAAGATACTAGTCTTTAGCACAAAGTATAGAGTCCCAGATCTTCTGTTACATCATCAAATAAGGAGTCAATTAATATAGTCTCCACTTCACTACACTTTTATATCCTCATTATGTCAACTACGGAAGGATCAAAGATCTTTACAAATATTATTCAACATGATCTAATGTTAAATATTTTCTTTCCTTTCAATTACAGGTGCTATTTAATAAATGCAGACGTGGTATGTACTGTAGAATCACTCTCTAAGACACAATTTAGATGAGAACTGTGTAAATACTAGTTGTCTTTTATATGATACACCACTGTGATATAAGCCCCTAACTGATAATGAGAATTATATGTTTTTATATTTTTTTTAAGGAAATGACATCCCAAGTAACAAATCATGACCAGATGTCTATGGTTGTCATGTTCAACTGTGATTCCTTTAGTTATTTGAAGGATTTGTTCACCAAGTTGTGTCTAAATTTTTTTCCAAAGAAAATATTCCAGCTACCCAACCCAATTTCTAATTATGAGTTTGTAAATTGAAAAATCAGAATACAGTTTATCTACAAAAATGTATTCAAACTTGACCACAGCCATGCATGGTTGGGTTACATGCTTGCGTTCCTTTATAGACGAATAAATCAGAACTCAAGAGGTAGTGATGAGGGTCCTTAGCTGTGCATCTTAAGAGCCACTTCTCACCTCATCAAGAGCACAATAATCCCCTTGGAGAGGCCTGCCTTCTTACATCTGCCTGCTATAAGGCAAATCGATAGGGATCCCAAACACTGCAATGACTGCTGTAGTGGTTAGAAGTCCTACGAAGTGTCATTCAGCATGCAGCAGACAGTCACTGCTTTGAAAGGTAGAGAATCATAGTGCTTCTTTTAAGATGACAGAGTCCCAAAATTAAATAAAGGACATGGGACAGTGGGATGAATAGTTCAAAATGGATTTCTCTTAGATCTGACGTATTCCTGTAAGTTCTGGAGAAAAGCATTAACAGATTAGACAACATTGGCATGGGCACAAAGAGTCACAAAATTTAAGGACAGTATGCGCTAAGATTTCCAGTCATCATTCGTTTAATGATCTGTGCTGCATCATTATTCCAGCAATACATTTAAATTTTGTTTTTTTAATTATTAATATAATTTTATTAATTTTGAGATGTTTGTGCACTGTATTTCATCTTATTCATCCCTCATGACTCTTACTGTTCATAGATCCTCTCCCTTTTTACATTTTCCCAAATTTTATCCTTAAAAATAACTTGCTAGTTCATTTTGTGCTAAACATACTCAAACATGTAGGGGCATCCACTGAAACTGGGTTCACCTTGCAGGGACAACACCTTTAATTAAACTCTCCCTCCCTCACACAGAAGCCATAAATTACAAATAGCTTCTTAGTTAGGGGTGAGAAAGGCTTCTGAACCTCTCTTCCCTATAAGCCACAGTGTTGACCTCTTTGATCTTGTATGGGTCCTATGCGAGCAACCAACAGTATACTTGTAAAGGAGAGCTAGACTCTGAGCAGGAAGGCTACTTCCTGTCATGGGTAGTTAGACTCCATGTTGCCTATTCCGTTTTTGCTCTCGGTGCATTTACACAGGCAGCAGGGAAGAGTGCCACTGGGCATCATTCTATCCACATTGGTGGTGTCTGCATGCTCGGGCTCTCACTGGTGAACTAATGTGTTAAGTGGCACTCTTATGGGGATTGGCTTAGTACATGCCTATCATGTCTAAAAACCCGAGTTTTGTCCCAAGTACTCAATGTAATGTACCCAGGATTACACAGTCTGCAATCTTTGATTTAGAGTGGTAGATTCAAGAAAGACCAGCCTTTTCTAAAATAGTGAATTTTAGGCCAGCCTGGGCTAGAGGCCTTTTTCACCAACAAAACATAACAAACAATCAATGAAAAAACAAAAATAATAAACTGAAATAGAAGGTCTGTTGATGGAAGGAGAGTGTATAGAAACTGACTCTGCCAGTAGCAGGTTGACTGAATTGCAGAGGTTAGCCACATGCCCATACATATGTGATTAGCACAAACTGAACTTGGTGAATTACTTAGGGAGACTAAAAAGGGCACAGAGCTGGTAAGGAGTGGAGAGATATGAATGGAATCAAGAGAGTTAGGGTGATGAGTGGAGATGAATATGTTCAAAATACATTTTATGGAATTCTCAAAGAATCATGTATTTTATTAAAAAGTTTGATGAGGGAACAGTGAGCAGATATGATGCACTGTAATGCCTTGGGCAGCCACTGCCTTCCTCTTATCTCTTGGCACTTCAAGAGTAGTTACACCATGAAGCACTAGACCCCTTTTCTTGTCAGTTCATGTTGAGGGTTTATACAGGGTTGGTCAATTGAAAGGAACTTTTCTTTTGGTCTAACGTTCATGTGACAATTTCATTTAGAATAGCTTGGACTCTGAGTCATCACGGAAGACACACAAGCATAAGTCACCTCTCAGTCCTTGATGATCAGAGTCACTTGCTGAGAGGTACCTAGTAGGATGAAAATGATGGAGGAAGGCTGTGTTTACTAATTCAGAGACCTTCTACAACTTATTTTGGAAGAAATACATAATTAGAGTCAGGGATCAAAGGCAGAACATCTATCTCTTTGCTTATATCTGGCAGGGACTTTGATCAGAGCATCATGGATATGGCTAATATGGTACCCAAGGTTAAAAAGTTAGAGGAATACACAGCTGTTTACCTTCTGAACCTACTTAAAGTGATATCATATGTCCTGCATGAGCTGTAAAGTATCCTGGATAAGCAAAGAATGACATTAAACAACCATTGGTCACTGTTGTGTAGCACACTAAACACTTGCTCAGGATTCAGTCATTCTTGTCTAATTGAATTGTTTTTACATTTCACAAACATCATAGAACACTTGTACAATCCATGTGCTTTTCCTTAGGGTTTAACATATGTTTTACACCAATAAGACTCCTGGGGGTCCTTATGAATTTTTTAGTTCACCGGTGCAAAGATGTGATCACAGCCGGATTGCATGGATTTCACTGTGCCATGATGCTCTAACTGGGATTTGAATGCTGCCTGTCAGTCACCACACCAGCGTAACATAGTCACATTGCTCTTCCATCTCTATTGTCACATCTGCACTAATTTAGACTTTACCTACATCATGTGACCATAATAGACTTTATCTACATAATCATGTGATACATAATTAATTGGACACTGACACAGTGATCTTCCTGAAGCACCATTCTAATTACAGTGACTTACCCAAAAATAAATAAGATCAAATGTACAAACACTCAACCATTCTAAGTTTCCTCTGTTTGTCTGCCGTGAAGCTGACCTAACTCTCCCTGTTGTGACTGCATTCCCAGTTTCTGCAGTACTAAAGAAAAGGTGTATCAAAACAACCGTGATCCTGCTTGATATGGATGGACCTCAAGTCATCTCCGGTACCTCCAGAGAAACACCACATATTAAAACAGAAGGTACTGAGGGAATTATGTTCAGTTATGTATAATAGATACCCTTTACACTATGCACTATTTATAAATCTATAGAGACGTTTTGCTGTAGTTTTTAGTGTGTAGATACTGTTAATTTATCTAGCTCATCTGTAGAAATACAACCACAGAATTTAAACAGGATAAATAGGTTTAAAGGATAAAGGTAACCTTTGCCTTTCATTAAGTAGTGGTAAACCATAGGAAAGCTGAGGCTTGTCTTGTATAAATGAGTATAACTTCACCTGGGGTAGGCATGAATGACTGAGCCACCCTCTCAGTCACTTTGTCCCAGACATGGATGATGCAGATGTGGAAAGTCTCAAGAGTGATCTGTTTAATGTCCAGAATCTCAAGAGTGAGGATGAAATTTGAGTTAGGTAAAGGCATTCCTAGTCAGGTCCACTGGGAGAGAGCCCTAGGCGTGGTCATTTTAGACCTTGTGCTTGGGAGGCCAAGGGAGTGGGAAAGATCAGTAAGGACACAGAAACCTTCTGTGCTTTTCCTCTTTCCAATGCGTAATGGTTAACACTGGCAAGGTTAAGGGTGCTTTGCTTCTGGTTCTGTTATTTAAAGACTGTATTTCCCAGAACACATAGACCATTCCTCCTCTGCCACTCCCAATGCATAAGTGTTTGACTGTTGTTATACCTCTCCTTGGAAGTTTTGTTAGGATTACTTTCCCAGAGGCAGTGAGCAAGGAAAGGTTTACTTTGCCATACAGTTTGAGTTTGGAGTCCATAATTGAGAAGCAGTAGATAGAGGCAGAAACTTGAGGGAGACTGACCTTGCAACCAGAGCCCACAAGCAAAGAAAAATAAATGAATGTACTCTCCTGACTTTTCTTACTTTTATACTGTCCAGGATCCCATCTCAGGGAATGCTTGTACCATAGAGAACAGATCTTCCCATCTAACTTAATCTACTCAAGATAAACCCCAAGTATGATAAAATATTAAATTTAATCATTATTTACACACTTACAGGCCGTATGGTGAGTTCTGTTTGAGAGATTTGCAACCAAAATCAACATGCCATTTCAAATAGCTTTATAAGATTATCTTTGAGGTAATTAATGGCTCAATGAGAAGAATAGTTACTGAAAAAGGAGTAGACCTGAGCTTGAATCTGCTCACACACATAAAAAAAAAGTTGGACAGAACTGTTCATATTTGTAATCCTATGCTGTTGAGTGAATAACAGGAGTATTTCTAGTGCTTGCTAGCTGTGATCCTATCTACAGCATCTATGAGAGACCCTGTCTGAAAGAAAGAAAAAAGGGTGATACATCATGGTATGCCATGCCCTCTTTTAGCTCTCATGTTTTAATTGTCAGGCACTTACACACACACACACACACACACACGATAAAATTACATGAAATACATTTTACATTACTGCAACAGTCTCATAACCAACTTCTATTACTACTGCAATAAGGTCAAGTATTTCAAACATATTGTAAAATCCTTGAGATTCTAATCACAAAAGTTGTGATCTTCTGTGGCTTTCTCATATAGTTCCTTACTTCTAATATACATAGCATTTCAGTTGTTGGCCTTAACCCTTAATTTCACCAATAAAGCTGCCAGACCACAAGAAGCTTAATATTAACAGAAAAGATTTTAGGAAGTAGAGTAGTCTATATGCGATTTTTACTTCATGAAAGGTCATATTCCTAGCATCTTGAATTTTCAGGTTACTTATACTTTGCTTAATTTAAATTCCCTTCCCCTTGGGGAAGGGAGAAATATTGTAACTGAATTACAGTTTCAAAAATTAAAATGGGGGTCAGAATCCCCTTCTCCCTGAAATCCAGGTGTGCTGTCTCAGTTTTTTTTTAACTTGTCATAAACTAGAGTCATTTGGGAAGAGGAAACTTCCATTCAGAAAATGCTGCCACCAGATTCACCCGTAGGCAAGCCTGTGGTGCATTTGCTTCATTGATCATTGATATGTGAGGGCCCAGCTCACTGTAGGCAGTGCCACCCCTATGGTGGTGTTACTGGGTGCTATAAGAAAGTAGGCTGAGCGAGCCTTGGTGAGTAAGCATCATGGCCTTTGCATCCTCTCCTGACTCTGTGTTCTTACCCTGTTCAGTTCCTCTCCAGAGTTCCCCCAGAAACTGAGTGTGAAGAGAGAACTGTATGCTGAAATAAACTCTTTCCTCTACAAGTTGTTTATGATCATAGTGTTTCATCACAGCAATAGAAACCCTAATAAGACACTGTGTAAACTATTGAGGAGCATGGGATTATGTCATTTGCATAGTATAGATGTAAGCGAATATACTTGCCATGTTAAATGTCTTATGTTCATTGAAAAAGACAAGTCCCAGGTAATTTCTTTCACTTGAAGGTCTAGGTTTTTATGTAAAAATAAAATTACATATGTGTATATGATGTGAACAAAGTAAAGGGAACTAATGAGATGGGAGGAGAAGGCGGTGGTGTGGATACAGTCTTATATACAAGTGCTCTTCTGAGAGCACTACACTGTGTGTTAGGGGACTATACTATGCCAATTGAAAAGGATATAGTTCTTATTCTGACTTCTGTCCAGTGTTACCTTTAAATTTGAGACGTATGTTAATTTTGCTCTTTTTTGTGTGGTAATTCCATATATGTTGGTACTTGATAGTTGATAATATCATTGTTGTCAGCTATACCCAAATTGATTGTTTCCCAATTGCTCTACTAACTCAACATTGAACTTAAATTTTTGATTGGTTCTTTCACATTGTACTTTGGATGAATTCTTAGATAATGTGAATTTGGAAGGTGGTTCCATGCTTCCTTTACTTCTTTCATCATGACTTGCAGAGTTGTGTTACTATGTACAGTTGTCTCAGTATTTCCTTAGAATTTTTCCCAGACTCCTTAGCACCAATATCTGAAACTAATCAAGCCCTTATATTACACTGTGTCTTATAGGGCTATAACACATACATGTTCTTCATGCTCCTTAGAACCCTGTAGAATACTGACAATACTCAGCACAGTATAAAAAAATATAATACATGATATGCTATACTTTAGGGAATAATGTGCACACAACATAGGCAAGAATTTTCTCAGATATGCTCATCCTAGTAAAATTTCCCAAGTAAAATGGATACATTAGCATGGATCATAATTAGATCATAAATTCTGAGTCAACATATATGGATTGGTGGAGGTTGAAATAGATTTGAGACATGTGCCTCAGGAAGTATCAATTGTTCCCTGCTTTAAAACAGGAAGTGACAGTATTCTGTTGCTTAATCATAAAGCCTCTTTTATTAGAAAAGATAGGTTGTATCAGTGCATAATGACTTTTTCAGCCAAGCCTGCTGACATAACTGCAGTTGAATCCCAGAACTCACATGGTGAAAGGAGAAAACTAGACCCCTGAAGAGCTCCTTCTAACTCCACCCGACACACATGCATAGTTTCCTCCAACCAGAATAAATGCAGTGTGTATTTTGAAAGATTTATTTGCTTTCATGCAATGAAAGATTCTTCCACATTGATTTAGATTCCCATTGTCTAGGAAACCAAAAGTTCTGTTCCTCATTTCTCTTCAGTTCTTCTCTTTGCCTTAATTTGTATGACAGTAATATAGTGCACAGTTCTGGAATAAGCAGAAAGCAAACCATTCTTAACACTTTGCCTGGCTCTTAAGATTCTGTTCCTTATACTGGAATGCCTTGCCCAGCCTTATTGCAAGGGAGGTGCTTAGTCCCTTGGCAACTTGATGTGCCATGCTTTGTTGATACCCATGGGAGGCCTGCCCCTTTCTGAACAGAGAAACAGAGGAGGAGTGGGTTGGGGGGAAAATTATATAGTCACATATGCTAGCTACATAGACTTCTATACACATCAAGCAAGGATCCCTGGAGTAATAAAAAACAGTATCATGTGTTGACAAAGTTACTTTCTGTCTTTTTAGTGGTACATAAAAATTCTGACACTGCATCTTCCTCCACAGAACAGAGAGAGCTACTCATGATGAAGGTGGAGGTAAGACTGCCTTTCCTCTCTCTAATATAAAAAATTTACTTTGTCCCCTTACATTGTAGTGGATATGAAATTCAATTAAGAAAAGCAAGGTGCGTCGTGGGTTAGCTCAGGGAGAAAAGAAAATGGAATTGTACCAGCCTGCTCCTGACTGAACTGAACATAAAAGTGTGCAGTGCCATTTATCACAGTTTGTGTGAGAGGATAGTTTCTCCTGAAGAAAAGGGTTCCTCTTTAGATGCATGTATACTTTTCACTCAGAAGTTGACAGCCACTTCTGGTTCCTAAAATCTTGATGCAGTTTGATTATGTTCCGCAGAGGAAACTGTGGAGAAAGTTTCTCAGTTTCAGCATGGGGATGTTGAGTGGTAAGACTTTTACTGCATGAGGATTAGTGTAAATAATTGAGGCCCAGCTATAGGAGGAATTATCTCACAGTCAAGTTATAAAGATGCAGTGTGGCTTAGGGAACATTCAGCAGAGACCAAACAAATAGTGTTAATTTGGCCTTTGAACCAGCAAAAGTGGGAATGGCACAAACTATAGAGTCCCAGTTCTTCTGTGACATTGTCACATAATATACTAAGACACAGGACTCTTGCCCATTTTGATTGGCATCATACTATGTCGACATGTGTTCTAAAGACCCATGTAAACAGAATTCAGCATGACCTATGCCTCAAACTGTTTTCTTTCCTTTAAATTTCAGGTGGAATCTAGAAAACATGGTATATATTATGAAATCTCCTTTTTCAGACACATTTTAGAAAAGTATAGTTACTGGGTATCCTCATGTCTAATGCACCACTGTGATCTAAGCCACCTATAAGGAAGAACTTGGATTTTGGTTTTTAAAAAAAGTAGTACCTGAAGTTAAAAAAACTGGGGTTGTCTACTGTCACTGGATTCAGATCCGATCTCTTTAGATTGTTTGAGATGTTCTATATCAGGCTGTGTCTAAATCTGTTTTTCCCCAAGATGGGTATCCTGATTACCCAGTCAAATCTCCTGTGACAAACTAATGAATTAACAAATTAGGATGCACACTTTACCTACAGTATGTGTTTAAAGCCCATTACATGTGGTACATTTTTTTTTGTGTGCTACTCTACGGAAGAATAAACCAGGGCACAGAGGTAAGTGATGAGGCTGTTCATGCAGATCAAAAAACATTTCATAGCCTAAGCACTTAGTAATCCCTAACTTCCAGCATCCCAGTTTCTGCCTTCAATGGGCCAAAACTGCAGAGATCAGGACCCTGTAGTGACTACCACAGAGGGCAAATGCCCAGGGCATTACTTCTCATCTACTTACAGACATTCAGAAGAATGAAAGGTTAGAAAGCCCACAGGCTTCTAGTCAGATCAGCGCTTCTGAGAATGGGAGATAGACACTGCATGGGGAGATGAGGTAGGGGTTTTTCACTTAGGCTTTTGCTAAACATGGCTCTTTCCAGTATTCTCTGTTGTCATGTTGCCATGAATTTAGACTTTCCCTACACTGTCCATGTGTTGCTTAACTGATTCAGTGAACCTCCTGAACCTCCATTCTCACTCTGATGACTGTACCTGGAAACAAGCCATCAGATCAAAAGGAAAAACATACAATTGTTAGTTTTTTCTTTTTTTCTGTCATGAGGCTGACATGACTCCCTGTTATAATGAATTCCCAGTTCCTGAATTCTTAAGGGAAATTTGTCAGGAGCAAGCTGTTGCCCCTCAGGATGTGGAAGGACCTCCCATCCCTGAAGGACCTTCTGCAGAAACAACACCAATAAAAATGGAAGGTGCTGTGGGAATTCCATAATTCTGTCCAATTTTGTATACTGTTGCTAATTATTTTCTTTCATATTTAAATCTATAGAGAAGCTTAAGACTATTTTTCCTATGTAGAATAATACTAATATATCTAAGTCTTCAATGTATATACAACAACAGAATTTAAAATGCATCTGATGTCACCTTGGGCTCTCATTCAGTAGCATGAACTGGTGGAAACTGAGGCTCATCTTGTATGCGTCAGGGTGGCTTCACCTGGTGTAGACAGGAACGGGTGAACCACCCTCTCTCATACTTTCTCTGACAAGTGGGTGATGCAGATGGAGTAGAGCTGATGTTCCTCAAAGTGACCTGGTAAAGTTCCAACGTCTCATGACTGAGGGTGAAATTCACCTTAGATAACAGTGTTCCTGGTTTGATCCAATGAGCAAGGATCCAGGAGTGGTCATGTTACACACTGTGTTTAGAGGATCAGGGAGTGGGAAAGATATAAATAAGGACAAGGAAAATGGGAGGGGGATGTCCTTTTCCTCTTTCAATTGCACAGTGGTAAGCAGAGTCTGGGGAAAGTGTACTTTGCCATTTGAAGACAATATTTCCCAGGACGTTACTCTTTTTTCAAGGCTTGCTTTTTAAAATGTAATGTTTTGAATATTTTCCTTTTCTTTCTTGAAAACTTATACAATATATTCTGATTTTGATTTCCCCTTCTCCATCTCTTCCCAGATTCTCCCCACCTCACCACCCATCCACTATTTTATCTCTCACTGTAGAAAAGAAACAGGCAAATTAAAAAAGAAAACCAATATATAATCAGTGTAAAAGCACAACAAATACACACTCAAAAAAGCAACATAAAAACACCAAATCAGAAACCATAATATACTTGCAAAAGACCAGTAAGACTTTAAAAATGCCCCCCCAAAAGCAATATGAGACCCCAAAAGTCTACAAAATGGTTAAGTATGTTGTGTGTTGGCCATCTACAGCATATATTGGGTCTACCCTTAAGTGCGATTAATATACCTAATGAGACTCTATTGGAGAAAACTGATTTTTCCCTTGAAAGAGTTTGCCAATGAAGACAGCTTCTTGGTTAGGAATGGGAGTTCCTGTCCACTTCTCCCTCTCAGCACTGGGGCCCAGTCTGGCTGGAACCTGTACATGCTGCCATAGTCTCTGTGAGTTCATACATGTGTCAGTCCTGTTATATCTAGAAGACAATATTTCCTTGATGTCTTCCAACACTCTGGCTCTTTTAATCTTTCTACTTCCTCTTCCACATACCTCCCTAAAACTGGGGTGAGGGAGTGTTAATGAAGACATTTAAGATTGAGTATGAGAATATCTTTTCAGCCTGTGACACTACCAAATTCCTAAGCTTTTGCTTGTGGTTACTAGCTCTTCATTTTAATTGTGTCTGTCTGAATTATTTTTTCTCAGTTGTGATGAAAACAAACTAAAGAATAATTGGCTTGTTTATTCCATGGAGTCTGAGGTTACAACTGATAATTGCAGGGCAGCCATGTATAGAGGCAGGAGCTTGTGGTAAAGAAACAACACCTGTTGAAAGCCAAAATGAATGAATGCTTGGGCTCAGCTCACTTTCTTCTTTTTATATAGTACTTTATCCCTTCTGGATTAGTCAGTTCTCTAGAGTTCTCTAGAGTAACATAATGTATAGAATGAGTTTCTCTATACATAGACATAGAAGAAGGATCTATTAGAATGACTTACAGGCTACAGTCCAGCAAATCTAACAGTGACTGACTAGCAATGGAAAGTAAAAGAATCCAGAAGTTGCTATGTCCATGATGCTGGATGTCTCAGTAGACACTGGGATACTGAAGAAATAGGCTGTAATGCCAGTGAAGGAATGCACTTATTAACAAGACCAGAACAATCAGGCAAAGAGCAAAAGCTTCCTTCTTCCATGTTCTTATATAGGCTTCCAGCAGGAAGTGTGGGCTGGATTAAAGTGTGGCTTCCTGCCTCATGTTCTGAGTTATATGCATATGTCTTCATGTCTCAATTGCTTGTCTTTTCCCAGCTCAAAAGATCTAGATTAAAGATGTGTCTTCCTACATCAAAGATCCAAATTTAGAAGTGGGTCTTCCTACTTCAACTTAAGAAAAAAATTCCTCACAAATATGCCCTCCATTTTGGGGACTTAGTATATTCCAGATGCAAACAAGTTGGCAAGCAATAACTATCACACCTTCCTAAGCAATAATGCCAAGAAGAGTTTGTTAGTCGTCCCACCTCAGCTAATCTAATAGATATAATCTCACACATCCATGCCGAGTACTGGGTATTATCCAATAGACTGTTTGACTGTTGAGATTCACCATGACAGTGCCTATGAAGTATTGTGCTCACTTTGAGTTCTAACATGTGATAGAGCCAATCTGTCTGGTGAAGGACAACATTCTCTCTTATACTCACAGAAACTTGTAGATGATAGTCTAGTGTAGGCAGAGTTTCTCTGTGTGTTAGCAGCTGCTTCATAAAAACCACATTGAGCTTTAACATAAATTATAAATGTTTACCCAATAGCTCAGGCTTGTTACTAACTTTCTCTTACAACTTAACCCATTCCTATTAATGTATATTCCCCCATGAGGCTTAGCGCTTTTACCTCTATCCAATTTGGTATGTCTGACTCGTTCTGCATCTGGCTGGCAACTCCTCTGACACTACCCTTCCACATCCCATCATTCTCAATTTGGCTTTCCCACCTAACTTTTACCTGTTCAGCTATTGGCCATTCAGCTTGTTTATTAAACCAATCATAGCAACATATATTCACACAGTGTACAAAAGGATTATTCAAGAGCAGTCTAGCAGTTAGGGTCCAATGAAGCAGGCAGAACAGAGCCCTTCCATTTCATCCTTCAGGACTTGTAGCAGTCCATGCATAGTCCTCTGTTCACTGTTAACTCCTGCTTCTTGCGGCACCAACAGGGTAGAGTGTTGGCTAAAATGGCTGCTTAGTCTGACAGAACTGCCACATCTGCAATATACTGGCAAGGAAGGGCCTAGTGTTAATGTGTAGCTCATTCCCAGCCTATGCGCCTCATCCTGGACTGCCATGCAGGATGACTGAGGTGTAGAGGAGGTTAGAGACTTGTCCTTCATCCTTGAGCCTCTGACCTTATGGGTGAGGAGGGATCTGACCTTTGACCCCTGCCTTGGCTCTTTTTCCTGCATTCTTGTTTCTGATTCCAAGATGGAGAGGGTGCCTTAGGAAGTTCCCATAAGCTAATACCCATGTTCCCAGGGCTGAAGGACATGAGCCATTGGGGATCAACCTTCTTGACACACATCTTGCCACAGGCTATGGCTGTCTTCTATGTTTTGTATATTTATGACTTTCTCCTGGAGTATCTGACATGGTGGTCTTTGGGTGGAAATGAGTTCATATCTGAGGGGTGTGTTTCCTCCAGGCTCTCCCCTCTTTGGTAGATTCAAGGACTTTGATCTTTACAAGTTTGTCTGATCTTCTGCATTGTCTCATTGAACAACTTTGGGCTTGGCTCCTTTTTGTAGACAATCTCAGTAGCCTTAATACATTGTGTCTCCTCTCCTTAAGCTCAGTAGCTGTTGCTTCTGAGCAAGGTGTCCCTCCCAGATGTAGGAGCAGTCTCTACCCATATTATCTTCTTCCTCCCTTCTCTGGTGCCTTCCTCTGGGTTCCTGAGTCCTGTAGACATTGTACCTGGTAATGCATCAAAGTGTGTGATATCCTTTCTACCTGGGAACATTGAAACATTGCTCAAAAGAATCCCCACCTGAGTCTCTTATGTTCCAGGTCTCTTTTATTCCATAATTTTCTTTCCCCCACTAAGCTCATCAGAGTCACAAGACCACTAGGAGAGAAGAAGACAAAACAGAAACCTTCTCTGGAGACTGTGTGCCCAGAAAGATGGTTGAATCTTAATAGGTTATCTGACTCATGCCTTTACCTGGTGGGTAGAGGTGAAAGCCTGCTGTTGAACACCTGATGCACTTGAATATGAGAAAAGAGAGGGAATAGTTGAGTCTAAAATCAGCTAGGAAAGGTCTCCTAATCAGATTGGTATAAAACACAGTAAAAGAACAACTAAATTATAAAAAAAAAAACCTGAAGGAAATTGTCCCAAAATTTATGGAAAGTGACAAAGCCAAATCACTGACTTTTGATGGTCAATTTGGAACTCTCTGAAACACCTAATGCTCTGACACCAATTAGTGCAATGTCTGCTACCTTCCTTGACACTGTCTCTACTTTATACACATCTGTAGCTGTGCTGCAGGCAGCCTCATGTACAGACACACTCATTTTGCGTGGAAAGGCAGAAGCCTCTGAGAAGTATCCACCTTTAGTGCTTTTTGGAAGACAAAACACATGGCCTTCACCTAGGCCTTGCCAAAAATGTACAACTTCTATGCATGGATCTGGCTACCACTTGGGTCTGAGACTAAGTGGTGGGATGAGTTAAGGGTCCTGGGTGAGATTTCAAAATATGGTCCTAGTATTGGCCTCCATAATCTGTTTGGTGTGGCATAGTCATAGAGGGTAAAGAGTGAGTATCATGGGTCACAGTCAGCAAAAGGGCTCACAGATGTGCCTCCTTTCTGGGTCTGGGCCTGCTGGTGGGTGGTATGGAAGGAGAGAAGTGAGTCAGACTCATAAGAGAGCTTGATAAATCTGCCTGGGTCTGGGCATAGAGAGGCTTCATGGGTGGGCAGCACATTATGATAGAACAGGTTTAGAATACTCCAGAGAGCCTGGGTATGGGTCACTTGCCTGTGTCCATACCTGAACTGGCAGTAGGTTGAAGGTCCTTCATAAAGCTAGGCAAGAAGGACTATAGAGGATGATCCCTGCCAATACCACCACTGAGGGTTCTGACACTAGGGGATCAGAATGGAGGGCAGGTGGTAACTAAGTGTGTGGACTAATACAGGATAGTCCACACCCTCCTCTCACATCCATGTGCACAAACACTTACCTGAAACCAAGCAAATGCATCTAATCCATACCTATGATCAAACCTACACTCACACATGCACATTCATGCATAGCCATGAACAAGAAATCTGAATGACATGTGGCACAATTGCAATACAATCATAACTATTTCTCATTAAAGTTGTAGTAAAGTCAATTATTGCCAAATATCTTTCCACCATTGGGAATCTTAATCACTTGCATGATTTGCTTGAATTTCCAGGTCATTGCACATTGCAGAGATTGTTTTCTTGGGTCTCTATTGCATTGGAACTGATTTATGTAGCATTTCACTTGCTCAATTTGAATGTTTATTTCACTCATAAGACCGTCAGTCATTAGAAGGGAATTACCCACACAATGTTTAGAAAATCTAAAGTTCTCGCTTTTGTTGGTTTAGCTGATTTTATGAACATCACATGAACCCACTAAAATTGATATACTTATGATAGAAAATGGATACATGAATATTGTCTTCTTCTGAAAATATGAAATAAAGAAGCAAAATACATTAAATATATAGAATGAAATGAAATGAAATGAAATGTTTAAAACTCCTCTCCATGTCCTTTGAAGAATGGAAATTATCATTTCAACAATGCTTGAGATTGCTAGACAAATATCTTTTTAGGAAATTTTTTATTCATTCCACATAATGACTACAGATACCTCCTTCATCCCTTCTCCTGCTCTGCCTCCAGCCTTTCCCCACAGCCTACCCCTCATCTCCTCCTCTGAAAATGTATGGCCTCCCATGGGCAGTCAGCAAAGCCCAGAACATTCAGCTGAGGCAGGTCCAAGCCCCTCTCCCTGCATCAAGGTTCTGCAAGGTGTCCCATCCTCAGCGATAGGCTCCAAAAGCCTGTTCATGATCTACAAATAGATCCTATTTCCAGTGTTAGGAGCCACTGAAGCACACCAAGCTATGCAACTGTCTTGCCCACACAGAGGACCCAGTCCAGTCCCTTTCAGGCTCCACAGCTGTGGGTCCATGGTTCATGAGTTGCCACTAGCTTGGTTTGGTTGTCTCTGTAGGTTTTCCCAACATGGTGTTGATACCCCTTACTCATTGAGTCCATCTTCCCTCTCATCGACTGGAGTTCTGGAGCTCAACCTCGTGCTTGACTGTGGCTCTCTGCATGGGTTTCTATCAGTTACTCAATGAAGGCTTTTGATGACAGTTAGGCCTTTCACAAATCTGATCACCAGGGTAGGCCAGCTCAGGCACCCTTTCCACTATTGCTAGTAATCTTAGCTGGGGTCATCCCTGTGGGTTCCTGGGAACTTCTCTGACCAGGTTTCTCCCTATCCATACCATGATGTCTCCCTCTATCAAGATATCTTTTTCATTGCTCTCCCACTCTGCCCCTGTTCCAACTCCACCATCCCATTCCCCCATGCTCACAACCCCTATACCTACCCTCCATTGTCCCCCATAGCCCCCAGTTTACTCAGCAAGTCTCATCTATTTTCCTCTCCAAGGCATTCCTTGCATCCCTCTTAGGGTCCTCCTTATTACCTAGCTTCTCTGGTATATACTCACTCATAAGTGGATACCAGAAGTAAGCAAAGGGTAACAAAACTACAACCCACAGCTCCAGATAAGATAGACAGATATTTTAATATTTGTATATTGATATGATTCCTTTTCACCAGCCTTACTGGTTATGTTGATGGACAATTTTGCCTCCAAATGAACTTTCAAATGTGCTAACACCTGCTGAATGGATATCTCTCTTGATTCAAAGTTGCCTATTTCATCTTTCAAAATGCTCTTTGCCTCTCCTAGTAGTTCAGGGGTTTTTTTTCTTGAGAGTGGCTAATGAAAGCACTATCATATATTACTAGGCATTTATCTGCCAACATTCTATCGTTACACATCTTCTAAGTCCTGGAGTTTCTTTTGTATTTCTAGTTCTGCTCTTAGCTTGTGATTCTCTTCCTAGTCCATGCAAATTTCTTTATGTTCATTGATCTTGGAGTAAAATGCTGACATCCAATACAGCTGCCTCCTTCATAGTGATTCCCTTCTTTCCAAGTTGAGAGTTTCATGTGAGACTTTTACTACATAAAAGATTGTATTCCTACTGTCTTCATCTGTCAACTCTTACCTGAAATTGGAATGATAAAAATTGTAAACACACACACAAAGTTTAAACACAAGTTTGGCCATAAGGAAGGATAAAATTCTTCTTTCCAAGGAAATCGATGCCTTCTCCAAGCCCGGTGACCTGGATTTGAAACTCAGAACACACATGGCAAAAGGGGAGGAACAGAAACCACAAGCTATCCACTGACCTCCACAAGCACAATGAGACCTCACAAGTGGCCCTCCAAACAGAATACATGTGAAAATGTTAATTTAATAATACATAATCAAAGATAGAATATTTTATGTTGCTTTGGGTTTCCACTGTCTGGAAATGCAACAATTCTCTTACTCATATCTCTCCTGGTCTTTCTCTGCTTTAATTTCCTTCAAGGGAAGACTGTTCAGCAGCTGCCCAACCATCCTGTTCAGTATGTCTGGTCACATGTACTAAGTGCATGCACTTTTACCCACATCAAGCAAGGATGCTACATAAGTAGGAAGCAGGACCAAGAGCTGACAGTTTGTCAGCTCATGACATTCTGTCCCCCTAGTGTTACCAGAAAATGATGACAGCACACTTAGACCAGATGGCCAAGGAATGATACCAGAGAACTCATTGGAGGTAAGAGGGCCTTTTTCTCTCTAAGATAGAAAGGTTACTTTAGTGATCTTATGGTTCAGAGGATATCCCACTGAACAACAAAACTGAGCAGGCATCATGGGTATTAGAGAGTTGGCTTAGGAAAGGGAGAAGAAGAATTGTACCAGCCTGGTCCAGAATGCATCAAAGCATCCAGTGTTAATTATCAGTCTTGTGAGCAGGCCTTTTCTTCTGGAGAAAAAAGGTCCCACTCTTTAGATAAAAACTTAAAGTTTTGGTTTAGAAGTTGTCAGGCACTTCAGGTCCCCTCAATTTCCATGCAATATGTTCCACAAAAGTCAGTATGGAGCAAGCTTCCTCTGTCCAGTGTAGGGATGCTGGTGGTTAGACATTTAACACATGAGCATTAGTGTAAATAGTTGAGGCTACACTGTGGAAGGGTTAATTTTATAGCAGGATCATAAAGATGCTCCCAGCATGCTGCAGAGTGGCTTGGGAACACTATCAGAGACCAAACAGATAGTGCCTCCTGATCTGGTGTGTGAACCAGCAAAAGTGGGAAGTGGTACAAGTGAGGAGCCCCAGTTCTTTTGTGACACCATCATATGATATACTAAAGCAGAGTCTTTTATTTGAAGACTCTTTTCTTTCCCTCTTTGATTGGCATTATACCATGTTGATATGTGTTTCAAGGACTCCTGCAAACAGAACTCATCATGACCTAGGCCACAGACTGTGTTCTTTCTTTTACATTTCAGATGCCTTGTCACAACCAACAACAAGGTATGTATAATGGAATCTCTTTCTTAAGACACGTTTTAGAAATGAATTGTATAAATACTGGGTATCCTTATGTCTAACCTGTGGTGGTATTTTACTTGTACTGAAATGTGATTTTAATTGTATGTTAATAAATAAAGTTGCCTGGGGGTCAGAGTTATAGAGCCATAGCAAGTGCATGGCGGTGGTGGCGCACGCCTTTAAGGACCTGGAGGGCGGTACATACAGGCAATGATAAGGCAGTCACGTGTTTAGTTTACAACCAATGAGAAGGCAGAACATCTAGACTATTTAAAGACATACACACAGGAAGTAGGCCTCTTTTTCGGAGAGCTCTCTTGGCTGAAGCAGGATAGCTGTAGCAGGAAGGGTAAGGCTCTTAGTTCTGACCTCTTGGCTTTCTTCTCTGAATCGGCTCTGTGTTTCTTATTTAATAAGACGGTTGGTTACATCTACATTTGGCGCCCAACGTGATAAGAATCCATTAAAACCGCTTAACTTGGCTTGGCGGCAGGTCCGGGTTCCCGCCAGGGCGGCCGGCAGGTCTGGTTTCCCGCCAGGGCGGCCGGCTCCCTAGCCTGGGCCCAGGTCGGCTTGGCCTCAGGCCAGACTAACCTTGAGCTACTTGCTTAAAGCCAGTGCTACAAACAACTCAGGCCTGCCCTGCCGAACAGGGCCCCTGCCTGTAAAACCAACGCACGTGGTTGGAGCTTAAGGTAGCCAGAGCCAAGGCTTGACTAGGCTCAAGCGGGAACACGTGGCTGGATTCAAGCTCTTAGGCAGAACTTGTGGCTACACTTGCTTGCTCTCTCTCTCTCTCTCTCTCTCTCTCTCTCTCTCTCTCTCTCTCTCTCGACTCACACCTCGGACACTAGGTGGCTGTTTGAAATTATCTCGGATTGGTACTGTTCTACAAGGACTTGGTAAGTCACTTAACATATCAGATATTTTAAAGAAAACTATTTAAAAGAAAAAAAATTTTTCCACATTAAAAAAAAATGGGTTTTCTGTGTACATTGGAAGAAAATTTGTTTGCAATTTTAGACAGTCTGACAATGGAACAGCTATATGAGAAGATTACTGTTGATCAAATTATGCATTTTATTACTATGTTTATCCTCATTTTACTATTTAAAAAGATAGTCAATTTAAGTGCCAGGATGACAGCTTTAGAAAAACCTATTAAACCTGTAAAAACTCAGACAGAAGAAACTAACAGTGAAGCTGCTTCAAGATTGGATCATAGGGTTACAGAAAGAAAGCCTGTTTTCACACAGTCACCCTTAGTTTGTCCAGTAACCATACAGCAGTCGCCTGATCAAATGACTACACAAAATATTTGGGCTCCAATTGAAATGATAGATTTACGAAGGTTTAAGGAGGCAATAGTATCTTATGGTATGCATTCCCCATATGTAAAGCAAATGTTAAACTCTTGGTCAACATATAATAGGATTGTACCACAGGACTTGCGGGAGCTGGCACAAGCTGTTCTTGAACCCAGTCAAAGGCTTCAGTGGCTAACTTGGTTCAAGGACAAAGCTAAAAACATAGAAAAGCAGTGGAGGGATAAAGGAATACAAGTCTGCCAGGATCAGCTTTTGGAGAAGGTCAATATGCTTCAGCACAAACACAATGTTTATATGATGTTCAAACCCTAATTTTATGTCGAACAGCAGCCTTGAATGCATGGGACAGAGTTGAGGAACCAGGAAAAAAACTGAGTCATTTAAAAAGGTTGTACAAGGCCCAAAAGAATCTTTCACAGATTTTTTTACAAAGACTGGCTTCAGCAGTAAAGAGAATGGTCCCGGACTCAGAAGCTAGTAAGATAATAATTGAATCTTTGGCCTTTGAGAATGCGAATGCAGCATGCAAAACAATAATCAGGCCGTTAAAGGCAAGATCTGCACCTTTGGAAGATTGGATTAGAGATACGGTTAATGTTGAAGCTCATGAGCATGATGACACGTGGGTAGGAGAAGCAATTTCAAAAGGTTTGAGGAATGTTAGATGTTTTGGATGTGGAAAGCAAGGACATTTGAAAAGGGACTGTAAACAGGTCATTCCTAGAAACAATGTTTCTTCAAGGAACAATGGCAACAGAAAGCCCCTTCCTTCTGGAGTATGCAGAAGGTGTGGTAAGGGAAAACACTGGACCAACGAATGTAGATCAACAAGGGACAGACAAGGTAAATCTTTGCCTCAGTCTTTGGGAAACTCCCAGAGGGGCCTCATGCAGGCCCCAATAGCAAATCCAGTTCAAACCTTTCCTGCAGTCATAGAGGAAACCCCTACCCAGAGCAATTAAATAACCAAATACCTATTGGAATAAGTCATGCTGGTCAGGATGATGAAACAGACAGAATAGAAAATTCAGGAGCAAATATAAAGAAAATTTTTTGGCAAACTTTTATTAATGAACAAAGACCAAAATTATCGATAAAAATAAATGGTGTTTTGTTGTCTGGTCTGGTAGACACAGGTGCAGACATTACCATAATTGCACCAGAATTTTGGCATCCAACTTGGCCTCTTCAGGAGGTAAATGTTCAACTGTTAGGAATTGGGACATTATCTCAGGTGAAACAGAGTGCAAGATGGCTCGAGTGTATAGGTCCAGAAGGACAGAGAGGAAAATTGAAACCATATGTAGCTAACATAGCTATGAACTTGTGGGGTCGAGACTTGTTGCAACAATGGAATACTCAGATTAACATCCCTCCAATCTCAGAAACAAATCATAAATTAGCACATGTTTCTGAGAGAAATATTAGAAGGCATTATTCTGAGTGGTCACCAGCCATCCATATTATACAAGAACAGGGCACAACAACTGATGATCTTCCAAAGACACCAACAGCTCTACCTTTAAAATGGTTAACAGACAAGCCTGTATGGGTCCAGCAATGGCCTTTAACAACAGAGAAACTCCAGGCTTTAGAAGAGCTGGTAGAAGAACAGTTAAATGCTCAGCATATTGAGGAATCAACCAGCCCTTGGAATTCTCCTGTATTTGTTGTTAAAAAGAAATCTGGTAAATGGAGAATGGTAACAGACCTTAGAGCAATTAACAAAGTAATTCAGCCAATGGGCTCTCTACAATCTGGAATTCCTCTGCCTACTCTGTTACCAAAAGGATGGCCTCTCATAGTTATTGATTTAAAAGACTGTTTCTTTTCAATACCGTTACAAGAAAAAGACAGAGAAAGATTTGCTTTCACAGTGCCTACTTATAATAATTCTCAACCGGTTAAAAGATTTCAATGGAGGGTCCTCCCACAGGGAATGTTGAATAGCCCAACTCTGTGCCAATATTTTGTACAACAGCCATTGGAAGTGATACGTAAAAAAATTCCTAAATCTATAATTTATCATTATATGGATGATATTTTACTAGCTGACTCAAATGTAGATACTTTAGAAAGAATGTTTGAAGACGTAAAGAAAATTTTGCCTTGCTGGGGATTACAAATTGCTCCTGAAAAGATACAAAGAGGAGATTCTATTAATTATTTAGGATATAAAATAGAGCTACAAAAAATTAGACCCCAAAAGGTGCAAATTAGGAGAGATAGACTACAGACTCTTAATGACTTTCAAAGATTATTTGGAAATATTTCTGATCTATGAACTATAGTTGGGGTAAAAAATGATGAACTGCATAATTTGTTCAAAACCTTAGAAGGTGACAAGGACCTAAATAGTCCAAGAGAGTTATCACCTGAAGCTGAGAAAGAATTGGCCTTGGTAGAAAAGAAAGTACATGAAGGACACGTGGATCGTATTGATCCAAAGCTGGATTGCATTTTGGTTATTTTACCTTCTAGGCATTCTCCTACAGGAATATTAATGCAGAGGGAAGATATTATATTAGAGTGGATATTTTTACCAAATAAACCAAACAAAAAATTAAAAACTTATGTGGAAAAAATCTCTGACTTGATTTGGAAAGGAAAATTGAGACTTCGTCAATTAGCAGGAATAGACCCAGCAGAAATTGTCATACCTTTAACTAAGGAGGACATTGAAAAATTATGGACAGAAAGTGAACCTTGGCAAAGAGCTTGCAGTAATTTTTTGGGAGAAATTAACAGCAAATATCCCAAAAGCGATAGAATTGATCTTATACAGAGAGCTGATTGGATCTTGCCTCAAATTGTACGGGTAAAGCCCATATCTGGAGTTCGTACATTTTATACAGATGCCAACAAACAAGGAAAGGCAGGTTACAAATCAGAAAATTTAATTAAAGTGGTTCAAAGTCCTTATAATTCAGTTCAAAAATCAGAATTATATGCTATTCTGTTGGTATTAATGCATTTTTCAGAACCTCTCAACATAGTAACTGACTCTCAGTATGCTTAAAGAGTGGTATTATATATTGAGACTGCAGAATTTATCCCTGATGCTTCAGAATTAACTTCATTATTTATTCAATTACAAGATACAATCAGGAAAAGGAGTCATCCTTTATATATAACTCACATTCGATCCCATACTGGTCTGCCAGGCCCTCTAGCACAAGGCAATGATGAGATTGATAAGTTATTAATAGGAAATGTGCTGGAGGCCTCAGAATGTCATAAAAAACATCATGTCAATAGTAAAGGTTTAAAAAAGGATTTTTCCATAACCTGGCAACAAGCCAAAGAAATAGTAAAGAAATGTCCTACTTGTTCCTTCTACAATCAAACGCCATAACCAGCAGGTTGTAACCCAAAGGGTACTCAAAGGAATGAAATCTGGCAGATGGACGTGTTTCACTTTGCAGAATTTGGAAAACTGAAATATGTACACCACACTATCCATACTTATTCAGGATTTCAGTGGGCAACTGCTTTGAGTTCTGAAAAAGCTGACTCTGTAATCACTCATTTGCTAAAAGTTATGGCCATCATGGGTATACCTGCACAAATCAAAACTGATAATGCTCCGTCATATGTCTCTGTTAAAATGAAACAGTTTTTTTCTTATTACAATATAAAGCATATTACAGGCATACCACATAATCCTACAGGTCAAGCAGTTATAGAAAGGTCAAACAGAACTCTAAAGGATATGCTAAATAAACAGAAAGGGGCAACAAAAACCCCCAGAAATAGACTGCATAATGCTCTATTAACTTTGAATTTTCTTAATGCCAATGAGAAAGGAACAACAGCTGCAGAGAGACATTGGTTAATAGAAAAAACTATAGAATTAAATCAGCCTATATATTTTAAGGATGTGCTGACCTCAGAATGGAAACCAGGGTATGTGTTACATTGGGGACGAGGTTTTGCTTTTGTTTCTACAGGAGAAGATAAGTTGTGGGTACCATCAAAATTGATAAAGGTTCGATTTGAACAAGAGAAACTTCTTAATTAGAGGAGGTGTTAGCTCATCAACCAACATGAACATCCAATTTAAACTAACTTATACCAGTAACATATGTCTTTTCATTTAATCAGATAATAACTTGCCAAAAAGGAACATCCCCAAAATTAGTCTTGGGGAAAGGTTTTTGTTTTTGTCTTTTAGGAGAATGAAGGTTAAGGAATCTGAAGAACACTGGACAAATAAGACAACTGAAGAAAAGGGACAAATCATCTATCCCAGGAAGCAGAGTGAAATGTCGTATGGGTATATATTATCTAAAAAATTTTATGTCTTCCTAAATGTTTGTTTCTGCTTTTCTCTAAAGATTTAACACTATTGGTCTTCTAATAGTCCCAGTCCAATTAAAATTTAAAGCTGACTTTGGAGTTGGAGAATGGCTCTCTCCTTCTTTAAACTCAAGCATGTTGTTAAAAGGAAAATGCAAACTCCCTGTATCATGCCAGAATAAAAGAGCCATCTTCTGCTATGAGACAGGAGAAAAGCCAAATTAATTAAGGGACTATTCTATTACTAATCTCAACTCTTTGATTCTATTCTGATTCTTTAAACTTTTCTTAAAGTATAAATTTTATATCAAAACTTACAAGATTAATATATACAGATATATAGATATACATTTTAAACTTTGCTAAGATGTGAATGGTCATATAGAGTACTGATTAATTCTAAAAAAAAGGCTTCAATTAGCTGCATATATATGTCTTTGTGTTCGAGTCTCTTATCAGTTCTCTGCATGAATTCACGGCCAGGCCTAACATCAACTGAAGTCTCCAGGAAGAAGTTGGGGCCCCACAACAACAACAATTCCACGTGGACAATAATAACATCACTAAGCTGACAAACATCATCTACAGATCAGCTTTGAACTACAGGGTGCTCAGAGCAATTTTGAGATGACTAGCTGAGATGATCCAGTCTCAAAGACTACTTGAATAAGGACTTGAGATAAACCCTGAACTTTGGCATTATACACAGAATGGATAATGAAGGATATAGTTACCTTTCCTAGAATTTGACAATTAACCTAAAATTTTTCTTTCAGGATAAAGATAACTTCGCCCATACCCAGCAGGAAGCAATTTCAAGAATACGACGCCCACATTCCCAAAGAGGTGGTGTGGTGTGGGTGGTTTTTTTGGTTTTTTTAATGGGTTTTGGGTCTGGGATAATTTTCATTATTTAGGGGGGTTGGTTACAAGTTGTCAAGGGTTAGGAAAAAGACTAAGCAGATTAGATTTAAGGTTCTTATTTTAAAAAAAAGAGAGAAATAAAGAAGAAGAAAAAGACAATTACTAGTTTTAAGTACTTTACATTGGATTGGATTGTTTTATATTGTATACAAATTATATATATTGAAATTGATATTGTTAGAAAATGCTATACGTATATTTCTAATTGTACTTATATCGTTCATTTAACAATGCAATTTTCTGATCCTTGAATGTTATTATTACCATTAGGATATAAAGAAATGATAGTTAGTAGTTAGACATTACAATAGAACTTGTAGTCATATTAGATATGTTTTAAAAATTGAGCAGATATATTTTAGATAGGTCATCTTCAAACCCTTCAGAGAACTACAGAATATGGCATTTAAAATGTTTTAATAACTTAGAAAAAATTTCTTTTTTGTTATGACTATGAGAAATGTTGGCTCCTGGCAGTACCAATCTACTTCAGAGAAAATATGGGCATTGAAGAAACTGCGTATGGAGTTAGCTTTCATTGTGGCAAAAGTTAGCCACTGGACAACAAAGTATCCTCGAATCAACTGATGACAAAATGGACAGACAGGACATGAAACAAAGGACTACTGATTCTTGCCTATACAAGCGTGGTTATGGCTTTATCAAAAGGCATCTTCTGAGGCCAGGACAATATGGCACCATCCCTGATGTGGCCTTTGCAACTCGGAAAAGGTACAGTGCCCTTTTCTTCAAAGGCAGCTGAACAGGAAGTGGGCCGATGGCTTCTGATGTGCTATGGAACAGCAGCTGAAACAGTTATTCTTGAAGAGAAACTAAACTCACACCTCTCAATAGTAGACTGGCATTTGATAGAGAGATGTGGAGAAGAACGGGATGCTGAGATGAAGCCATATGTACACAGCCAAGAAGAATGGAGAGCTGAACTAAAAAACCTTCAACATTTTCCAGAATTTAAAATCCTGAATCATGACATGACATTAGTGGAATTCAGGTGTTTCTGGTGCATGGACTGCTCTCACCCAATGTGAGGTTGAACTGTTGACCTTGTGTACATCCTACTTCACAAATGAGTCTGTCAGATATGCTAAGCCTATATAGGCTGAAGATGATGCCCCAGCATTGCGGAGAAACCTCAGGTGACTGTCCAGGCAGTTGGCTGTTTCTGTCAACTCACAAATTTTTTGGAAGTTGCTTGCATGCACTTTCTGTTTTTATTTTTGTTAGCTAATATTATTTCCTTCTTGGGTCTCTGAGGGAGTTGAAGATTAGTTAGTTATAGTTGAAGGTTAGTTAGTTGAAGATTAATTAGGATGGAAAGTGAATTAGATACATTTTGGACTTAACAAAATAAAATAATGAAATTATCATCTCTGAATTTGTTAAATACAAATGGACTATACATTGTTTAGACATTTATTATTTGTATATATTGTATATAGTTATTGTACTTTTGTATATAGTTTTTCTTTTGTTAGTTATAATCTTTTTCTTTTTTTTCCTTTTTATTAAAATAGAAAAGGGGAAATGTGGTGGTATTTTACTTGTACTGAAATGTGATTTTAATTGTATGTTAATAAATAAAGTTGCCTGGAGGTCAGAGTTATAGAGCCATAGCAAGTGCGTGGCGGTGGTGGCGCACGCCTTTAAGGACCTGGAGGGCGGTACATACAGGCAATGACAAGGCAGTCACGTGTTTAATTTACAACCAATGAGAAGGCAGAACATCTAGACTATTTAAAGACATACACACAGGAAGTAGGCCTCTTTTTCGGAGAGCTCTCTTGGCTGAAGCAGGATAGCTGTAGCAGGAAGGGTAAGGCTCTTAGTTCTGACCTCTTGGCTTTCTTCTCTGAATCAGCTCTGTGTTTCTTATTTAATAAGACGGTTGGTTACATCTACACTAACCAGCTACTGTGATCTATGCCACCTATTGGGAAGCATTTGGACTGTATTTTTTTTAAAGTGGGCCCCTAAGTTAAAAAAAAATCCTGGAGTCATTTGTCCATATGCACTGGATTCAGCTACAATACCTGTAGTTAGTCTGGAATGGTATATACCAGGCTACATGTAAATCTGTTTTTCCCCAAGATAGGTATCCCAATTGCTCAGTCCAATCTACAGGGATAAGCTGTTGAATTACCATATTAGGATACACACTTGACCTAAAGTATATATGTTCAAAGCCCATCACATGTGGTACATTTATTTGTTTGTGTGCTACTCTACGGAAGAATAAACCAGGGCACAGAGGTAAGTGATGAGGCTGTCCATGCAGATCAAGAGACCTTCTATAGCTCGAGCACTTGGTAATCCCTAATTTCCAACATCCCAGCATCTGCCTTCAATAGGTCAAAACTGCAGAGATCAGGACCCAGTAGTGACTACCACAGAGGGCACATGTCCAGGGCATTACTTCTCATCTACCTACAGACATTCAGAAAAATGAAAGGTTAGATAGCCCACAAGCTTCTAGTCAGATCAGTGATTCTGAGAATGGGAGACAGAAACTGCTTGGGGAGATGGGGCAGGAGGTTTTCACTTAGAGTTTTACAGTACATGGATTAATCCAGTAAGAACTAATGAAAAATGGAAGAAACACTTCTCAGAAAAATAGCACAACAGTTATTTATGCAATACCCAATGCTCAGCCCTGAACACATATACATATAATGCATACAAGTAACATTATATATACTGATCAGGTTCTATTTATTTAATTTGGAACACATAAACACACACACACACACACACACACACACACACACACACACACACTAAGAGTTAATGAGAAGAGTAGCCATGTTTTGAAAGAGGGCAAGAAAAAGAAAAGGTATATGGGTATAGAGAAGGGTTTGCATTGAGAAACATACATGGGAAAGATTACATATTGTAATATCAAAATAAAGAAAGAGATTTTTTAGAGAAAGAGGTAGATATGATTGTATTTGCTTTCTGTTATATTTCTTTTGTCATGTGTGGTTTTTTCTTGTAGGATTTTTTTTCTAGTGGGAGAAAGACAGGGAATGGATCCAGATGAGAGGGGAGATTGGGAGGAACTGGCAGGATCAGGGGGAGGATAAACTATAATTAGAAATATTGTATGAAAAAATCCATTTCCAACAAAAGGGGAAAAATGAAAATTAAAAAATTCTCTCATGCAAATTTAAGATCAAGATTTTAATAAAACAAAAATAAAAGTACTATATATCAAAAATAAATAATTAAAAGATTTAGTAAATAGACAACATCAGCATGAGCACAAAAGATACACTCATCTAAACAACAGTGTCCACTAGGAACTCCAGTCACCACTTGGCTATGGATCTGTGCTGACATATTTTCTTAATAGAAGGACATATTTTAAAAATATATTTATTTTTAGGGTATACGAGTATTCACCTGTATGAATGTATGTGCACCACTTGCATCTAAGGTACATGTGCAGCCTTTAATTAACTGTTTGGTTTCTAGCAACTGGAGTTATAGACTGTTTTGAGCTGTTTTGTTTTCTGTGTTAGAAACCAAACCAGACCTGTGTCCTCTACAGGAACAGGAGGGGATATTAACCTCTCTGGTCTCTTTAGCTCCTGGCAACAGGTTTTTAAATGTGAGCTAGACTCTGGGCTCTAAGGGGACTTCTGCCCACTGTAGTCGGTGTCCATCCTGCCTGTGAGTGTGAGCACTCAGGGGACCACAGGCAGCAGGTAGGAGTAAGAAGACCATCATTATTTGCAAAATGGTTTCTGTATATTTGTTCAGGCATGTGATATTCTGTCCTTTGGCAAAGAAGAACTAGTTCTTGAGAGAGAATGGGGTTCATTGCATACCTACCATTTCTAAGGCCTTGGTTGGGAGCTCCCAATATGCAAAAGATGTGCTGTGGTTGTATAGCTTTATAAACCTCCTTCAGAGGTGCTAATGGGATAATTTTAAGTTCAAAGTCATCCGTTTCTACGATGTGACATTGAGATTACTGTGGGCTAGAGACCTTTTCTCTGAAAAAGGGAAAAGAAAATAACAGGGGAGTAGGACTTCGTCCATTGCCCCATGTGTCTGTGTGTGGGAGAAGATTCTGCAGAAACAGAACCTTCATGAAGAATGGATGAGCAGCATCTTGCAAACTCACACGCAGCCTGTGTAGACTGCCATTCTGTTAGCTGAACTCGGTTCAGACTGTCCACACAGTTTCAGGGGACATCTGTCACCTACAGTGGCACCAGGCTGCTTTTCCAGCCTCTTCCTGTTGAGGGCTTATCCAGGTTTGGTGAGATTAAAAGAACTTCCTTTTCTCCCAACCTCCATGTGACAACTTGGTTTAGATTGACTTGGAGTCTGGAAGCATTGGTACCCTCCCCATTTTGTTCCAGAGGTTCAGACTCAGTCACTGAGAGGCCGGTGACAGGTTGAGGATGATAGAGGAAGGTGCTGTTTACTGATCCAGGAATACCACAGCTCATTTGGGAGGAAGCTCACACTTGGAGTCAGGGACTGCCTGGCAGAGCATGTCTCCTGTCAGTTGTTTCTGTCAGGAGAGGTCGTCACTGGCACACACATGAAGCTGTTACTGCTCCATTGTGTGAAATGTCACAAATTTTCAAAGCTTCTTACCTTCCTACCTCACATAGGCAATGCCATACATTGTCCATGAGATATACTATTATATAAGGGGTAGTCAAAGAGTGAAGAATAACAGTTCTCCAGTGTTCTAGAGTAAATGCAACCGTTTGTCTGAATTCAGTTACTCCTGTGTAGCTGAAGTCTTCTGGTATCTCACAGTCATCACAGGGCACTTCTGAATGCCTGTGCTTTTTCCTACAGTATACATTAAAAAGATCTGTTTTAGCCTAGTGAGTCCTATGGGTAGTCCTTAAGAAGTTCTTAGTGTCTTAGTGAGCAGCTGGTGAATGGAGCCATTGCATGGGTGTCATGTGGCTCCAAGAAGGATTAGAGTGATACCACTCTGCTCTGGTACCACACTCACACAGTGTGTTCAGTCATGGGGCTCTTCCTTCTGTATTGTAACATCAATTTAGCTTTTACTTGTCATGTTCATGTCATGTTTAACTGGTTGTACACTATTCAGTGATCCTCCTGAAGCACAATCTCACTCTGATGACTGTACCCGGAAACAAGCAATCAGATCAAATGTAAAAACACACAGTTGTTAGTTTCCTCTGTTTTTCTGCCGTGAGGCTGACATGAAACTCTATTCTTGATGCATTCCCAGTTTCTTCTCTATTAAAGAGAATTCAGCAGAGACAAGCTGTAGCCTATACAGACGTGATGGGACCAGAAATCTGTAATTTTTATTCTTCACAAACAACTGGTAAGTACAAAGGTATGGCGGGAAATCTGTAATTCTGTCCAGTTGTGTAATGTGGTGATAATTATTTTCTTTCATATGTAAATCTAAAGAGAAGCTTAAGACTATTTTTCCAGTGTAGGATAATACAAATATATCTAAGTCTTCAATGTAAACACAACCACAGAATTTAAAATGCATCTGATGTCACCTTTGGCTCTCATTCAGTAGCATGAACTGGTGGAAAATGAGGCTCATTAGTATGGTGCAGAGTGGTTTAACTTGGTGTAGACAGGAATGGGTGAACCACCCTCTCTCATTCTTTCTCCCACATGTGGGTGATGCAGATGGAGTAGAGCTGATGTCCCTCAAAGGGACCTGGTAAAGTTCCAGCGTCTCTTGACTGAGGGTGAAATTCACCTTAGATAACAGTGTTCCTGGTATGATCCACTAGGATCCACTAGTGGTCATGTTATGTATTATCTTTGAGTTAGGAATGTGGTAAAGATTTCATTAAGGACAACAAAAGTAGGAGGTTCCTGTTCTGTTCCTTTTATAGGGACACAATGGACAGTGAGCACGGTGTGCTAGTAAATGTGCTTTGCTATCCTCCTCTCATTTGTACACATTTCCCCAGATCATTTACTGTTTTAAGTCTGTGAGACTACCAAACATTCAGGGTATTGGGTTCAGTTACTATCTCTACATTTTAATTGTGCCTGTCTGAATAATTTATTCAGTTGTTGTTAAAAAATACTGTGAAGATAACCTAAAAGGGAAATGGTACATTTTTCAATATAGTCTCAGCTTATAGACTCTAACACAGGGTAATTATATATACAGGCAGGAGTCTGTGGCAGAGTCCCATTACAACCTGTCAACGATGAGAAGATTTAATGCTCGTGCTCAGCTTACCTTGATCCCGTCCTAAGCCATGATGTCATGCAGAGTTCATGTCTTTCCACCTCACCTGACCAAAGCTTCTGCAATCTCACACTTACATGCCCAGTACTGGGTGTCCTCCAATTGACTGTTGAGATTCACCATGACAGTGCCCATGAAGGGTTGTGTTCACTTTGTGTGCTAACCTGTGATAGAGCCAGTCTGGCTGGTGAGGAACAGTATTCTCTCCTGTACTCTAAGGAACCTGTAGGTGATAGTCTAGCAGGGTGAGCCCAATGATAAAGGAAGAACAGAACCCTTCCCTTTCTTCATTCAGGACTTGTAGCAGTCCATGCATACAGCTACTTCACGTGGTACCAACAGGGTAGAGTGTTGGCTAAAATGGCTCTTTAGTCTGACAGAACTGCCACATCTGCAATATACTGGCAAGGAAGAGCCTAGTGTTAATGTGTAGCTCATTCCCAGCCTATGCGCCTCATCCTGGACTGCCATGCAGGATGACTGAGGTGTAGATGAGGTTAGAGACTTGTCCTTCATCATTGAGCCTCTGACCTTATGGGTGAGGAGGGATCTGACCTCTGACCCCTGCCTTGGCTCTTTTTCCTGCATTCTTGTTTCTGATTCCAAAATGCAGATGGTGCCTTAGGAAGTTCCCATAAGCTAATACCCATGTTCCCAGGGCTGAAGGACATGAGCCATTGGGGATCAACCTTCTTGACACACATCTTGCCACATGCTGTGATTGTCCTTAGTGTTCTGTGTATTTGTGGATTTCTTCTGGGAATAGCAAGTTGTCCTACAGAGATCCAGGACCAGTCTCCACCCCCATAATCTTCCATTTCTCTCTTCTCCAGCCACTTTCTCCTACTTCTGGAGATCCATGTGGACTCTGTACTCTGTACCTGGTCATACATCAATATGTGACAATTCCCTTATACTAGGAATCTTTTTCATGATGCTTCATACTATAAAACATTTCTCAGAAGAATCCCCAGAATGAGTCTCTATGTGTCATGTCTTTTATATTCCATAATTTTCTCTCCCTCCTTCTCTAAACTTATCAGTCACAAGAGAAGAGTCTGGAACACAAAACTTCTAGTGGACTACATTTGCAGAATGACATTTGAATCTTACTAGGTCATCTGGCTCATCCTTTTACCTGATGGGCATAGGTGGAAGGCTGGTTTTGAGCAACTGAGGCACTTGAACGTGTAAAGACAGAGGAGTTAACCAGAGTCAGCTTGGAGCAGTCACATAAGCAGAGTGACACAAGACACATTAAAAAATAAACAAAAAAAAAACAACTAAGTGATCCATGCAACTACGTGAGCCAGGCAGTGGTAGTACATGCCTTTAATCCCAGCACTCAGGAGGCAGAGGCAGGCAGATCTTGTGAGTTCGAGGCCAGCCTGGTCTACAGAGTGTGTTCCAGGAAAGGCGCAAAGCTACACAGAGAAACCCTGTCTCAAAAAAGAAAACAACAACAAAACAAAAATAAAACCAACTAAGTGAAACCACACACATAGACACACTAAGACACACCCAGGGATACACACACACAGACAAACACATAGACACACACACACACACACACACACACACACACACACACACGGAAAAACATTGTCTGAAATCTTAGGAAGAGTGACAACAGTAAAGTCACTGACATGTGATGGTCATTTGAACCAAACACCTGAAGCTGTGACTCCAACTAGTGGAATATCTGCTCCCTACAATGACCTTGTCTCGAATTTACCTGAATCTATATACTGGTGGCAGCCTCGTGTTCACAGGCCCTCATTTTGCGTGGAAAGGATCACCTCTGAGAATGCCTAGCCTTTGTGCCTTCTCTAAGAGAAGTCTCATGTCTTTGGTCTTCACCTTGCCAAAAATGCACAACTTCTAATCATTATTTAGGAGTTTTGGTAAGTTTAAAGGGCTTGCAGATATATATGTATATATGTTTATATATATATTTCACAAAGCAGAAGTGTTATAAAGACCAGAAAACCATGTTCATAAACACATATAGATTATCCATTGTGCATTATTCTTCCATAAAATATGCACCACATATGATGAATTATTGCAGTTTATCTCATTATTTATACTTAGCAAGATTGCATCATTTTTACCTTTGAGAGATAATGTAATAATGGGACATGAACATTCACTTTTAAGTAGTTGTTTAAAGTTAAATACGTGGTGTACAGATGCTCAGAAGGTGATTAGACTGTGCACACACATCGGTACCCTGTTTTGTTTTTTAATTTTTTTAAAATTTTATTTTATGATTTAATTTAATTTTGCATATCAGCCATGGATTCCCTTGTTCTCCCCCCTCCAGCCCCCTCACCTTCCCCCCAGCCCACCCTCCATTCCCATCTCATCTCAGGCTGAGCCAAGTGTCCCTGCATAAGCCCCAGGTTCCAGACAGCCAGCTCATGCACTGAGGACAGGTCCCGGTCCCACTGCCTGGATGCCTCCCAAACAGATCAAGCTAATCAACTGTCTCACTTATCCAGAGGGCCTGATCCAGTTGAGGGCTCCTCAGCTATTGGTTCATAGTTCTTGTGTTTCCATTCATTTGGCTATTTGTCCCTGTGCTTTTTCCAACCTTGGTCTGAACAATTCTCGCTCATACAAACCCTCCTCTTTCTCGCCAATTGGACTCCTAGAGCTCCACCTGGGGCCTGGCTGTGGATCTCTGCATCCAGTTCCCTCAGTCATTGGATGAGGTTTCTAGCACGACAATTAGGGTGTTTGGCCATCCGATCACCAAAGTAGGTCAGTTCGGGCTGTCTCTCGACCATTGCCAGTAGTCTATTGTGGAGGTATCTTTGTGGATTTTTGTGGGCCTCTCTAGCACTTTGCTTCTTCCTATTCTCATGTGGTCTTCATTTATTATGGTCTCTTATTCCTTGTTTTCCCTCTCTGTTCTTGATCCAGCTGGGGTCTCCCACTCCCCTAAGCTCTCTTTCCCTCAACCCTTGCCCTTCATTACCCCCACTCACGTCCAGGTTGTTCATGTAGATCTTATCCATTTCTCTGTCATTGGGCGATCCCTGTGTCTTTCTTGGGGTCCTGTTTTCTAGGTAGCCTCCCTGGAGTTGTGAGTAGCAGTCTAGTCATCTTTGTTTTACATCTAGTATCCTCCTATGATTGAGTACATACCATATTTGTCTTTCGAAGTCTGGGTTACCTCACTCAGGATGATTTAATCTCCAGTGCACATATAAAAAAGATCAGACAATTCTATGCACACCCCTAACCCCAGCGGATTCAGGGGCAGAGGAGGAGGATTCTGGGTCTTGCTGACTATTAGTCTGGGTGGGTTTAGCTTCAATGAAAAACCTTGATTGAAGGAAGGAAGACAAAAGTGAAATACCAAGATTGTTATAATTTACATTTTTAATTCTTTGAGAATTTAATATGACTACTGCATTTACATCATTCTATCCCACCTTCTCCTCAATCCAACTCATCCCAAGTCCCCCCTTCAAATATATGAGTTCTTCTCTGATAACTATTATACTTACATAAACAGATGAGTTCATTTAATGATGCTCTTATATATACCTATGTGTGCTCTTGTATGTTTAGTGCAGTTAGTTCAGGATTAGATAACTTATGAGGAGGCTTACCTCTGGAGAAGATTCATCTCTCTGCAACCTCTCTGTAGCTCCTGGTCTAGGGTGCCATATCAGTAGGGTCTGTCATGACGCAGGTCCTATTTGGGGAACTTTGTTGAGATTTCATGGGCTATATCATCCCTGCCATGTCTCGAAGACACTATCTAGCAGCATGTGTCCTGTCCCCCTGGTTATTATAGTCTTTCCAATCCTCTACCAAAATGTTCCCTGAGCCTTAGGTACAGGGGTTATCTTATGCATCTACAATTTGGGATCCCACAATTTGTCTTCTGACCTCTACATGCAAACTGAAGCACACCAGTGGTCACTCCAAAGAGAATACTTGTGAAGATTTGTATTTGATCTTCAATTGGATAGATTATTTTATGTTGCTTTAGGTCCCCCACTGTCTGAAAATAACAGTAAAATTCTGTTACTCATATCTCTCTAGGCCTTTTTCTGTTTTAATTTCCTTCAAGGGAAGACAGTTCAGCAGCTGCCCAACCATCCTGTTCAGTAAGTCTAGTCACATGTACTAAGTCCATGCACTTTTAGCCACATCAAGCAAGAATGCTGCCTAAGTAGTAAGCAGGACTATGAGCTGACAGTCACTTTCTGTCCCCTTTAGTGTCACCTGAAGAGACACAAGTGAAGGTGGAGAAGGTAAGGGGGCCTTTCTTTTCTCTAAGATAGAAAGGTTATTCTAGTGATCTTAGGTTTCAGTGGATATCCCATTGAACAACGAAACTGAGCAGGGCATCATGAGTTAATTTAAGAAGAGAACAAAGTGGAATTGTACCATCTTGGTCCAGACTGAATCAAATCTTCCAGTGTCAAGTGTCACAGTCTGTATGAGGGGGCCTCTTCTTCTGGAGAAAAAAGGCTCCTCTTTAGATAAATGTGTGTAATATTGACTCAGAAATTAACAGGCATATCATCTATTAAGATGTGTGTTTTTCCTTAAGGGACCTCTCCCAGCCTGTCATCTAGACGGAGTTTGGATTGTTCCCCAAAAGTCTATGTGGTGGGAGGCTTCATGCATCCAATATTTGAATATTTAGGGTATAATACATTTAAAACATGTGCACTCATGCAAATAATTGGAGGCCCCCTCATAGAAGGAATTAATCTCCCAAGGCAGGTTTTTAAGTTGGTCTGCCATGCTGGGATGTAGCTTTGGGAGCCCTCAGTGAAGGCCAAACAGAATAGGTGCTCTGCTCTCACTTTGAGTCAGCATTAGTGTGTGATGTATTAGTTTTTGTCACAACATACGTAGCCCTGGTTTTCTGTGGCATCATCACATAATGTATGAATACAGTCTTTTTTTTTAATGTCTTTTTCCTATCCTGCTTTACACTATGCTGTGTCATAGGGTGAACCAAAGAGCTATGCAAACAGACTCTGTATGACATGAATCTCAAAGTGTTTTCTTTCCTTTCAATTACAGGTGGAGAGACGAAGTTTTAATTTTTGTATGTATTACAGAATCTCTCAAAACACATTTTAGAATTGTTTAAATGCTGGCCGTCTTTTCTCTGTCACACCAATGTGATATAAGACAACTATTGGGATTGAAAATTGGGAGTTTAAGTGGGGAAAAAGGCAATGCCCTAAGTAATGAGTCCTACCCATGTGTCTACAGTCACTGCTTTCAGTTCTGATGCCTCTAGTTATTTTGGCATTTTGTGTACCAGGCAGGGTTTAAATAGATTTTTTCCCAATACAGTTATCCCTGTGACAGAGTCCACTTTCCAGTGACAAATTTGTCAATTCAAAAAGCAAGATACACATTTTACCTTAAAAAAATGTTCAAAGCTCACCATACAGATGTGTGAGACTTGGTTTTGTTTTGGGTTTTTTTGTGCATCTCTCTGGAGAATGATAGGGATAGGTCATCAATCTTTCCAGTGATAGAGTGCAGGAAGTACTTTTTATTTTGTCAAGGGCTCAGGAATACCTATGTGAGAGACCCAGCTTCCCAGCATCTGCCTGCAATAACCCAGCCCTAGGTAAACACCAGACAATGATGAGCACCAAGTGGGCAGAAAGCTGGCCAGTGCTCTTTAGCTGACTTCAGACACTCATAAGTATGATAGATGGAAAGTCCATATGTTTGGTCACTGCACTGAAAAATAGGTCAGATATGTGTGATAACTGGATTTAGGGTAGAGATGGCTCATTCCAGTAAGAACTATTGTAAAAGCTTAACAGATTAGACAACATTAACATGAGCCCAAAGAGCCACACAATTTATGGGCAATGTCCACTAAGACCTCCAGTCATCCCTTCATTTTTGAGCTGCACTGGATCATTCTTGGCTATATACACATCTTTAAAGGTGAGCTCCAGTTTGTGTTCCAGTATTACTTCTATCACTGGTGGTCAGTCTCCCTGCTGCCTGCTGTGTCTGAGCACTCAGTGGAATGATATAAGCAGCAGTGAGTTACTCAGGCAGAGTATGGCTGGGTATCATCATTTTGAAGACGCTGGCTGTGTTAGAGAACCCTTACAGCCAGATTTGTCAAAGAGGGTCAATGGGCAGGAATGTAAAGACCAGTTCCCTTTAGTGTGTGTCTACCATGTGCAAAGCCCTGGATTTGATCCCAATGACTGTATAATATGTGCCCATTGTGGCACACTTCTGTAAACCCAATTCTTCAGAGCTAGAGTGAGAAGAACCATAAATTGAAACCCATCCTTTTATACATAGGGATTTTCAGCCTGATCTTTCATTAGAGGTATTTCTATAGGTTTAAAATAATGGTTAGGGAGTGAGCTTGTCTCACTTGCCCCGTAGAGTATATGGATAGAAGAGTGTATAGAAATTAGACTTTGATGAGTCGAGCAGAGCAGGTATGGTGCACACTTGGTGCTAATATAGACTCTGCCCTTCTAGCTATATTTTTCTGGGTTGTCCGTATAGTGGCTGAGGATATTTGTCATCTAGAAAGCCATGTGCATACTTACCCCCCAAATACCAGACTGCTTTTCTTACCTAGTCAAGTTGAAGACATCAAGGAAGGCTTGGCCAATTGAAGGGAAGTTTCATTTTTGTCAAACCATCGTGCAATAACATGATATAGAATGATTTGGACTCTTGAGTATTTCTAAGGAATATGCTCGAATCTATAATCTCTCAGTGTGGTTCCCTGGCAGTCAAAATTAGTCAGTGGGAGAGATATGACAGGTTGAAGATGCAGGAGAAGGGTCACATATTGGTACTAGGCCAGTGCCCTCTACTCCAGTTTTGAGTCAGAGATTGGAAGGTAAAGAATATCTCTCTCAGGCTGCTTCTGTTGGGTTTGGTCACAGTGACAGAAGTGTAACTAATGTGGTACCTGAAGGTGAAAAGATGGGAGTGCACACAGTTTTTACTTGTCAGTCATCTAAGGCAATGCCATATGTTCTCTGTGAGCTACAAGTACCATACGTAAATAAAGAATGAAAGTCAGCAACAGCAACCTTCCCATGCTGGATGCAATGGATTGCTCTAAATTCAGTCACTAGCTTCTCGCTGAATTCCTCTGGTATTTAACAAACATCATCAGAGTATTTCTGCTGTACATGTGCCTTTCCTTATGATTTACCATTTGTAGTTCCCTTTTAGACTAGAAAGTATCATGAGAAGTCCTTCTGAAACTTCCAGTGTTTGGAGAAAAGCATGGAAGAAAGGGGAATTGTATGAACAACAGTGTATTCATGTGATTGTCAGAAGGAAGAGCTCCCATCTGGCACCAAACCCATATAACACACTCAGTCCTGCTGCTCCTTCTCTATTGCACCAGCCACGTAAATGCAGACAGTACTTATAGTGTCTTTATACTGCTTAATCACAAAATGTGGTGATCTTCCACAAGCAAAACTCTGATACTGATGACTAGCTGGAATGGGAAATTAGACCATATTTACAAACACACAGCCACAATTAGCTTTCTGGTTTTCTGCCGTAAACTAACATAACTCTCCCTGTTGTGACTACATTCCCAGATACTTCAGTGTTTAAAAGATTTTATAAGAAGATGTCCTTTCATCCCTGAAGTTATGGAAGAACCTCCAGCTACTCCATCTGCTCCATCTGCTCCAGCTGCTCTAGCTGATCCAAGTGATGTTGTAAATGCATCTGAAGAAATACTACAAACCCAAAGGAAAGGTACTGTACATATTGAGGCTTTGCTTCCATTATATGTAGTAGTCAGTTATCCTCTGTGCCGTATGTAAAACTGAACAGATTTACCGGAACTTTCACTATCTGAAATATATCAGTGTATCCATCTCATCCCTAGAAATACAACCATAGAATTTTAAGATGTATTTAAAAAAATTAAATAAAAATAAAAGTCACTTTGGCTCTCGCTGAATAACATGAACTAGAGGAAAGCTGGAGCACATGTATAAGTTGGTGTAGCTTCATCTGATGTGGGCAGGAACAGGTGAGTCACCCTATCTGCTACTTAATCCACATTTGGGTGACACAGATGGATTAGATCTGAAGAGTCCCCAAAGTACAAGTGAAATTTGAAATGTGTAACAGACTTCTTGGCCAGGTTCAATGGGAAAGGGTCCCAGTAGTGGCCATGTCACACCCTGTGCTTGGGAGTGTGAGAGAGCAGGAAAGAGATCTGTAAGTACAAGGAAAATGGGAGGTTCCTGTACTTTTCCTCTTTCGGAAGCAAATGATCCATTTTATAATTCCATAAAATATATACAAACTATCAAAGAATCACAACCATGTCCTCTGAAAAAGACAGATGATCTTTACCTCAGCCATCTTTCCAGGCTGTCAAATGTTTACAAGGCAAGCCATGGCATCTGGCATAATTCCCTGTTTGGAGCAATTCCAATTATACATTTTTGTTTGACTATTTGTGTATATATTTAATCTTATAATTTTCCATTTAGCCTTTTCAAACATCCTCAGTGTGTCCCTCCTTGGTTCTACTCTGCCATCCCTTTCCCCACTCAGATCTCCCTCCCTTTACTCCTCCCTTTCCCTTCATGTCACCTGTGTTCTCCCATGACCCCCTTAATATCTTCCTTCCTCCTTACCAATTAATGTTCCCTTTCTAGTCTCCTGAACTCTATAGTTTCTCCAAGTTAGTATCCTAAGTTTCACACTACGAAAAGATGACTATTATGATAATGTCCTTTTAAAGCTACCAATTAGAAACTTTGAGTTTTAGTAGCACATTTCCACATATTTCATGTTTTCAAACATATCTTATGGGTTTTTTTTGTTAATCAGACATTGCTATAAAATGGTTTTGACTACCTTGAAATTTATTATTGCTCCTGTGTGTTTTAAATCTTCAGTTTCTTTAGTGACTTTGTGAATGAATAGTTTACAGTGATTATTCTCTTCCTCATGTGTTTCTGGGGGTTTTCTGTAATAGTGAATTAGTGATTGGAGTGAGTTTTAACTGCATACAACCAGCAAGTATCCTGTCTTTGTCATGGGATTCTACTGGTCTGTGGGAAAGAGCTTCAATACACTGGAGGGTACAGAATTCTTAATTTAACCTTCCTATGTGAACAGAACTTCAGTGTCAATGGGAAAATAAAGCCTCATGTCTTGATTGTTGAGAATCACCTGTGTCTGTGTGTGTGTGTGTGTGTGTGTGTGTGTGTGTGTGTGTGTATACATTGTCCTGCATTTGTGTGAATCTTGGATTAACCAAAAGAATGTAGGAAGTGTGTAAATTATCTCCATGATACTCATTTTATTGTAATTTCATTTTATGGAATGTTTGCCCCAGAATATACCTATTACCACATGAAACCACGGGAAAAACATGGTCTGCCAATGCTTTTAGCAGATGATTTGGGAAAGTGCTTTCTACTCCAAAGAGAAAAATTACATATCTCTATTAGTCTACTGTAAAAATAGTATCTATTCCAGAGAAAAGCTGTGCTGCTCCAACACAACAGCATTTAAGGTTTTCCTGTCCCTGGGATGTGACTGCCCCTTTGTGG